>NC_064614.1:673022567-673325597 GCF_023898315.1 Schistocerca nitens | reverse complement strand
TCATATCAAGATAGGCACGGCCGTCCAAACCCCAATGACGCAGTGCACCGTCTTGCTGAAACAAGACATCGGGGTGATACTGAAGCAGCTGAGGAACAGCATATAGTTAAAACATGTCCAGATACACTGTAGATGTGATGGTATTCTCAGCGAAGAAGAATGGCCGGATAATTCAATAGTTCAATAGCGCGCACCAAACATTCACCTTTGGACTGCCTCTGGTGCACTCTATGACCTCGCCAGGGGGTTGTGAATCCCAAATGCACACATTATGGCAAACCACTACTCCACTGACAAAAAGGTCGCTTCGTCGGAAAAGGCAATTTGTCTGAGATAACCATCATCATCCTCAATACGTGATTTTATTTCGACCGCATAGTCATATCGACGTGTGCTGTCATTGGGCGACAAGGCCTGAACGATTTGCACCTTGTACACACGAAACAATAAACGTTTGTGTAAAATGTCATGGAGAGAGCTTTTGGCATCTGTAATTCACGTGAGGCCCTGTGCACTGATTTCTTTGGACTTCACAGAAAAGACTGCCTCACAGCTTCCAACCTGTCTGCTGAGATTCTTGGTCGACCAGACCTCGGAAGGTCAGCAACCGATCCTGTGTTCTTGAACCTCTCATACCAGGCTTTAATGCTCTTGACATCAGGTGGATTCCTTCCAAATGTTGTCTGGAAGTGTGTCTGCACTGTGGTTGGTGATCGTGTCTCATGATACCACAGGACACACTGTGCCTTCTCCTGATTGGTTAACATGGCTTCTTGGGCACTTCACCTCATCCACTACTTACGTCCTGCGAACCTAAAACAGAAAAAAAACTCTTATAGTTGTAAACAATTCAACACAAGTTTCATATTTGTATCTTACGTCTAGCTTTGAGTTATCAATTTATGTAATCAGGGAAAGAATTTTCGGACACCCTGTAGATATAGTGGCTGAATTGGTTAAAAACCAAAACATCCAAGTAGTAAATAACACAGAAAAGCTCTAAAAAGCTAACATTATACATTCCTATCACCTACAGGTGAATCAGACGACTTACCATTAAATCATTAAAAAACAAAAATTCAGAGGGATTGGATGATAGGTAAACTAATTAAGCATATTTCTAAATTCCTAACAAAACCTCCCTCACTCCTTATAAATCAAATACAGCAGGAAATATTATTTCCAATTTGCATAAAGAAAAGAAAAGTAATCCCTGCATATAAAGGGGGAGACAAAGGGTATCTTGGTAACTACAGAACTGTTACTGTCACATGTGTACTGTCTAAAATGGTAGAAGTAGCCACAAAGGCTAGTATATCAGATTTCATAGAGAAACAGGAGATAATAAATAGGGCATATCATTGTTTCAGAAGAAGTCGATCTACAAAGGCAGCAGGTGCTGGCGTCACAGCATGAGCAGTCAGGGCGTTGGAGGAGGGGGGGGGGGGGGGGGGGACAAGTTTGTAATCTGTTCCTGAACCTATCAAAGTCTTTCAGTTGCGTGTGTCACAGAGTCCTGTTAGAAAAATTAAACCAGTATGGCATAAGAGGCAGAGCAAACAATATTATCAAGACATTTATTGAAAATAGACAAGACTTTGTAAATAAAAAGTGCAAAAGAGTAAACCTTTTTTTTTTTACTATCAAAAAGGTAAAACTTGATGCCCCCCATGAACCATGGACCTTGCCGTTGGTGGGGAGGCTTGCGTGCCTCAGCGATACAGATAGCCGTACCGTAGGTGCAACCACAACGGAGGGGTATCTGTTGAGAGGCCAGACAAACGTGTGGTTCCTGAATAGGGGCAGCAGCCTTTTCAGTAGTTGCAAGGGCAACAGTCTGGATGATTGACTGATGTGGCCTTGTAACAATAACCAAAACGGCCTTGCTGTGCTGGTACTGCGAACGGCTGAAAGCAAGGGGAAACTACAGCCGTAATTTTTCCCGAGGACATGCAGCTTTACTGTATGATTAAATGATGATGGCGTCCTCTTGGGTAAAATATTCCGGAGGTAAAATAGTCCCCCATTCGGATCTCCGGGCGGGGTCTACTCAAGAGGATGTCGTTATCAGGAGAAAGAAAACTGGCGTTCTACGGATCGGAGCGTGGAATGTCAGATCCCTTAATCGGGCAGGTAGGTTAGAAAATTTAAAAAGGGAAATGGATAGGTTGAAGTCAGATATAGTGGGAATTAGTGAAGTTCGGTGGCAGGAGGAACAAGACTTCTGGTCAGGTGACTACAGGGCTATAAACACAAAATCAAATAGGGGTAATGCAGGAGTAGGTTTAATAATGAATAGGAAAATAGGAATGCGGGTAAGCTACTACAAACAGCATAGTGAACGCATTATTGTGGCCAAGATAGATACGAAGCCCACACCTACTACAGTATTACAAATTTATATGCCAACTAGCTCTGCAGATGACGAAGAAATTGAAGAAATGTATGATGAAATAAAAGAAATTATTCAGATTGTGAAGGGAGACGAAAATTTAATAGTCATGGGTGACTGGAATTCGAGTGTAGGAAAAGGGAGAGAAGGAAACATAGTAGGTGAATATGGATTGGGGCTAAGAAATGAAAGAGGAAGCCGCCTGGTAGAATTTTGCACAGAGCACAAGATAATCATAGCTAACACTTGGTTTAAGAATCATGAAAGAAGGTTGTATACATGGAAGAACCCTGGAGATACTAAAAGGTATCAGATAAGGTATCAGATAGATTATATAATGGTAAGACAGAGATTTAGGAACCAGGTTTTAAATTGTAAGACATTTCCAGGGGCAGATGTGGACTCTGACCACAATCTATTGGTTATGACCTGTAGATTAAAACTGAAGAAACTGCAAAAAGGTGGGAATTTAAGGAGATGGGACCTGGATAAACTGAAAGAACCAGAGGTTGTACAGAGTTTCAGGGAGAGCATAAGGGAACAATTGACAGGAATTGGGGAAAGAACTACAGTAGAAGAAGAATGGGTTGCTTTGAGGGATGAAGTAGCGAAGGCAGCAGAGGATCAAGTAGGTAAAAAGACGAGGGCTAATAGAAATCCTTGGGTAACAGAAGAAATATTGAATTTAATTGATGAAAGGAGAAAATATAAAAATGCAGTAAATGAAGCAGGCAAAAAGGAATACAAACTTCTCAAAAATGAGATCGACAGGAAGTGCAAAATGGCTAAGCAGGGATGGCTAGAGGACAAATGTAAGGATGTAGAGGCCTATCTCACTAGGGGTAAGATAGATACTGCCTACAGGAAAATTAAAGAGACCTTTGGAGATAAGAGAACCACTTGTATGAACATCAAGAGCTCAGATGGAAACCCAGTTCTAAGCAAAGAAGGGAAAGCAAAAAGGTGGAAGGAGTACCGTATTTACTCGAATATAAGCCGCACTCGAATCTAAGCCGCATCTTAAAAATGAGACTCGAAATCAAGGAAAAAAAAATTTCCGAATCTAAGCCGCACCTGAAATTTGAGACTCGAAATTCAAGGAGAGAGAAAAGTTTTAGGCCGCACCTTCAAATCGAAACAAAGTTGGTCCATTGTAATATGAGACACAATTTAGGTCGAATGAAAGACGATACAGCTACAATAGTTTGGTTCGAGTCGTAAGCTTAGCAGTTAAGCTCTACCTGGTAGCCATTGCTATGCGTCAGGCGCTCCGTCCGTATTTATACGGGTACCCTTCCTTTTTCACGTGCTTCGTCTCGTTTGAATCGATTGCTTATTTTGCTTGATCTGATAAGTGCCGTTTTCTTTGTTATAGGTGTTTACGTCACTCTAAGCTGAAAATGCATTACTGTACTTGTCATGCATTGTTTGTCGCATTCTGATAGTGCGTGTTTACGGCCTGTCGCCGCCCGCGGCATGGCTTGCTTTTGTGCGCGCTACCGCCGCTTACAATTAAAAAAAGAGAGGAATTGTCTCATTAGCGAAACAATGGCAAGTGACTGCTACTTGTTGTTACTTACACTGCTGCTTTCTTTGATAATGATCAACAAGAACCAACTAATAGACTGCGTATGATAGAACATGTTCTGAACGAGAGTTAGGCGAAAATTTTTCTCTGTTCGAAAATCTTTGTGGCCGCTTCTTTAGTACATCAAATTCTGCACAGAAATTAGTCATTTTAGATTTAAAAATCTAGTCAGTGGCTGTGCTTTATTTCTGACTGTATCACTATTAGGCATAAGAATAATACGAATATAAACATGACACGACATGTATATTCTTCCGCGTTTCCTGTTGTCTCACTCTAGTTTCGTAGTTTATTAGGCAGACAGGATTGAAATGAGATAGCAGCAAACACGAAAGAATACATGGCAAAATGTTTATATTCGTATTATTCTTATGGTGAAGAGAATACTGCATGTGATTCACATTTCATCAGGTTCCTATTAGCAACAGTCTTGCCAGTCGGATTTTCGTAGTACATTGAAATTCTGCTACTTTCGAAGATGAACAATACGGAATTTGTATTTACTTCGTTGGATAATGTATAAAAATGCAGTGGTCTAAACTGGGGGCGGAGAAAAAAAAGCTCGTCTTCCACCTTTTTTTTTAATTTTTTTACTGACGCAGAGGTTTTGGCGCCAGTATTTATCTCTGTGCCTACAAAGCATGCCTGTGTAGCGCTACATATATTCGATGGCAGAAGTTAGTTGTGGCGGCACCTACCAACATATTTCAGAACTTCCGCTTGCTTTGCACTCGATTCTAAGCCGCAGGCGGTTTTTTGGATTACAAAAACCGGAAAAAAAGTGCGGCTTAGATTCGAGTAAATACGGTATATAGAGGGTCTATACAAGGGCGATGTACTTGAGGACAATTTTATGGAAATGGAAGAGGATGTAGATGAAGATGAAATGGGAGATATGATACTGCGTGAAGAGTTTGACAGAGCACTGAAAGACCTGAGTCGAAACAAGGCCCCCGGAGTAGACAACATTCCATTGGAACTACTGACGGCCTTGGGAGAGCCAGTCCTGACAAAACTCTACCATCTGGTGAGCAAGATGTATGAAACAGGCGAAATACCCTCAGACTTCAAGAAGAATATAATAATTCCAATCCCAAAGAAAGCAGGTGTTGACAGATGTGAAAATTACCGAACTATCAGTTTAATAAGTCACAGGTGCAAAATACTAACACGAATTCTTTACAGACGAATGGAAAAACTAGTAGAAGCCAACCTCGGGGAAGATCAGTTTGGATTCCGTAGAAACACTGGAACATGTGAGGCAATACTGACCTTACGACTTATCTTAGAAGAAAGATTAAGGAAAGGCAAACCTACGTTTCTAGCATTTGTAGACTTAGAGAAAGCTTTTGACAATGTTGACTGGAATACTCTCTTTCAAATTTTAAAGGTGGCAGGGGTAAAATACAGGGAGCGAAAGGCTATTTACAATTTGTACAGAAACCAGATGGCAGTTATAAGAGTCGAGGGACATGAAAGAGAAGCAGTGGTTGGGAAGGGAGTAAGACAGGGTTGTAGCCTCTCCCCGATGTTGTTCAATCTGTATATTGAGCAAGCAGTAAAGGAAACAAAAGAAAAATTTGGAGTAGGTATTAAAATTCATGGAGAAGAAATAAAAACTTTGAGATTCGCCGATGACATTGTAATTCTGTCAGAGACAGCAAAGGACTTGGAAGAGCAGTTGAATGGAATGGACAGTGTCTTGAAAGGAGGATATAAGATGAACATCAACAAAAGCAAAACGAGGATAATGGAATGTAGTCTAATTAAGTCGGGTGATGCTGAGGGAATTAGATTAGGAAATGAGACACTTAAAGTAGTAAAGGAGTTTTGCTATTTGGGGAGCAAAGTAACTGATGATGGTCGAAGTAGAGAGGATATAAAATGTAGACTGGCAATGGCAAGGAAAGCGTTTCTGAAGAAGTGAAATTTGTTAACATCGAGTATAGATTTAAGTGTCAGGAAGTCATTTCTGAAAGTATTTGTATGGAGTGTAGCCATGTATGGAAGTGAAACATGGACGATAAATAGTTTAGACAAGAAGAGAATAGAAGCTTTCGAAATGTGGTGCTACAAAAGAATGCTGAAGATTAGATGGGTAGATCACATAACTAATGAGGAAGTATTGAATAGGATTGGGGAGAAGAGAAGTTTGTGGCACAACTTGACCAGAAGAAGGGATCGGTTGGTAGGACATGTTCTGAGGCATCAAGGTATCACCAATTTAGTATTGGAGGGCAGCGTGGAGGGTAAAAATCGTAGAGGTAGACCAAGAGATGAATACACTAAGCAGGTTCAGAAGGATGTAGGTTGCAGTAGGTACTGGGAGATGAAAAAGCTTGCACAGGATAGAGTAGCATGGAGAGCTGCATCAAACCAGTCTCAGGACTGAAGACCACAACAACAACAACAACAACAACAACACTTGATGTACCACAAGGCTTGGTATTAGTACCATTACTACTTATTCTAAATGTAAATGATATGTCGGAAGCTGTAAATGAAATAGTGTTCATGTATGCTGATGACACAGCTCTACTAGTCACCAGGAAATCTGCAAAGGACTTTGAAATGAGGAATGTGTTGAGATAGGGCATACAAGTTTTTTTGGTGGATGCAACCTTTTTATTAAAGGAAGTAAAACAACTTTCATGTGAATACAAGTAAATAGGCAGCCTAAGCAGATGGTCTTGATATCAAGCTTCAGGACTCAGGTATTTCAGAAGTAAATTGCAGCAAGTTTCTGGGATTGATTGTGGACAGTTTCATGACAAGGGAGACACACATGAGTAAAATAGTATGCTCAGAAATGAACACAGATATATTTCTCCTGAGAAAAATCTCACAAACTTTTGATCAAGACACTTTACTGAAAGTTTATTAGCATCTAATTTATCTGCACATTTCCTATTGTATACCTGTGTGGGGCAGTGCCGTTAATATACACGTAGGCAGATTACTTAAACTGCAAAAGAAAGTATTAGGTGCATTGGAAACCTGTCAACAAGGCAGCACTGCAGAAATAAATTCAAAGAATTGCAAATATTGACAGTGCCTGCTCTACACATATATGAAGCTATTACGTTTCTAAAAATAAACTACATGACTCTGATGAACAAAAATATACATAATTTCAGTACAAGATGTAAAGAAAACTACCACATGTACACAGACTGATTTCAGTGACAAGGAACCTAAACTAACCATATGTTTATTTATTTATTTATTTATTTTTTATTTACATTTTCTTTGCGTGGAGCCATTGTAATAATGGCTTTTGCAAACGTCAGACTTAATACTATGGTTATATTTATACTTATAAAATACACTATATTCTGTAGCTGTTGCTTCTTATGTCTATTTTTTACATTTACCACATTACAACTGATATGCTAATGCCTCATGTTACAATCAATATCTTAAAATTCATTGAAAGAATATAAACATTTTTCTATTAGAAAATATTTTAATTTTGTTTTAAAAATGCTTCCCGTGTACGTTCTTAGAGAGTTTGGTAGCTTGTTATACCAAATCAAACCACTGATATATGGACTTCTATCAGTCATTTTTAACGTTGTTCTGTTACGGAAATAGTTACACTTTGTTCTAGTGTTGTGATTGTGTACATCACTGCCCTTGATAGCTTCTATTGGTTGACTTATAAAAAATACAACTATTTTGAAGATGTACAGAGAATATATTGTCAGATATTCGTGCTGCACAAACACTTCACGACATGAATCTCCATGTCCCATCCCATGTATAAGTCTTATTGCTCTTTTCTGTAGTAGTAGTTTTCTTTTTAAATGTACATCAGCTGCACAGCCCCATAGTTCAATTCCATAATTGAGAAAGGAGTAAAGGTTTCCATAATATACTAATTTCAGTGCTTGGCTAGGAACTATCTTTGCGAGCTGGCTGAGGAGATACATGGCACTACTGACTTTTCTGCATACGAAATTAATGTGGTATGTCCACCGCAAATTTTCATCAACATATACACCCAGGAATTTACAGTTACCATTTTCTGTTGCAGAGATATTACACACACTATTCATATTGTTGTGATGAGAACTGCCCATTTTAAATGTCAGTAGTTGAGATGTGGTGACATTCACCTTGAGACCCTGATCATTGAAGTATTTTGTTACATCTGTTACACCACTAGTAGCAAAAGATTCTAGCTCTTTAGATTCGCTCCCATAGAATAAGATTGACATGTCATCTGCATAGCTTACAATATGGGAGTTAATGGGTTGTGCAATGTTGTTAATATATATGTATGTTTTATAACTGTTGTAACTTAGATACACAACACAACCAAGAATGTAAATATAATTTTATTAGACTATGGAATGTACCATATCATATACTGAGCACAATAAGATAAGGCAAAGGTATTCAAGCAGTGATAACATGATAACTGAGCATGAGTACAGTGTGGTAGGGATTAATTAGGCACTTGCCAGTGGCGGGCTGTATCAGAAGTTCACAGTATTTCTCTTTTGCAATGCTCTCTTGCAGATGACAACACACTGCTGATGCAAGTGGCTTTTAAGTAACGTGTGCATGCATTATTTCGTTCCTCCTCCCTTGATAAACAGCTCGGATATACATGATGTCCATGACATCTTCCTCTGTGAAGCTCTGACTGAGATTAAGTGCTGATACTGGAGAGCATGGTTTGAAGTACTTGGGGTGTGGGCAGCGTCACAGTCTGCCTTCTCCTGTCAACCCATTTGGCAGGATGGGTGACACCGGCGTGAGCTCCATGCCCACATCAGGTCCAGAACCTTGATGGTTGTGGTGACCCCGCAGTTGGCAGCTAAAGCAGAGGAGATGGCTCCGGTGTGGACAGCAGCTGCATCGGTACTGGTAGCAGTTTGGAGAAGCCAGTGACGGAGGACCCCTCACATGTCGTGGCAGGGATCTTGCCACATCAGGTGAACTGGCGTAGCAACATGATGTCCCGGCTGGGGTTGTCTGGTCATTCATGCACAGGCGCAACTGGTCACAATGAAGTTCACAGAGGCCCTCTTCTGTATGAACATTGCCGAGACGGCGCCCACGGTGTTGGGAAATGATGGTGGGAATCCATTTTGGGCGACGCAAAACCCGCATGCCCAGACAGACACTTCAGGCCAGAAATGGGACCATGACTGCATAGATTGGTGTCCCTGACCAGGCTGCAGGAGATGCCAGAATGTGTAGGGTTGACACCTGTGGAGGAGTCCGGCAGGGCTGTTGTTGCAAAATGGCATGAACTAATAGGAAAACATAAATTGATCCAAGACAATGTCAGATTGGACCAAATCAATTCTTTTTCATTTGCTTTTTGGATGTTGTAACTAACCTGTTGGCCTCACCATTGGACTGCAGTTGGAAGGGCAGTGCTAAAATGTGGTGAATCCCACAGGCATTGCATAAGAAGGCAAACTCCTGTGACACAAACTGAGGGCTTTTATCAAAGACCAGTGTTGCTGGAAGTCCTTTGATGGAAAAAAATTTTGACGGGCTGCCACAGTGGCATAGACCAAAGTTGATGGCCAATGAACAACATATGGGAACCGAGAGAATGCTTCAGTTATTATTAGCCATTATGTATTAATGAAAGGACTGGTGAAATCAATGTGGAGACGGTTCCAGGCCTGCGAAGTTTGTGACCACAGATACATTGCTGACTGGGCAGCTTGCTGCGCTGCCTGTTTAAAACATAATGTAACCAAACGAGTGATGTTGCCATGTAAACCAGGCCGAAAAGAATGACAGTCAGCTAATACCTCGGTGCGTGACACCCCCCAGTGAGCAGCATGCAGCAATTGCAGGATCTGTGAATGGATAGCTGACATGTCAGCATTTGCATGTTTAACTGTGGCGCAGAAGTGAATCCTGTTCTTGTACCAAGAGAGAAACAGCGTCCAACATTGAAGATGTGCGCTGCTTTGCCTGGCACTGACACTGAGCGGTTAAACAGCAAAACTTATGGCTTGTGATCCGTCTTTCTCTGTTTGTGAATATCTAGTCTGAGCTGAATTAAGCTTCTTTGATGTGTATGCAATAGGCCACTTGGAGCCACCAGAATATTTATGAGCTAACGCCACCTCCAGCCCATGCTGGGATGCGTCTGTTGCTGACACTAAATGTTGACCCTGATGGTCAACATTTACCAGCTCTAGAAACGTCAAACCCAAGATAAACAATAAGTTTGTCGGGGCGTGACATGGGATGCGTGTTAATCATAGACTGAGCATTAACAGAAGCTTTGAAATCACCTGAAAGGCATAACCGTCCCAACGCCTTCTTGACAATGAGTAAGGGGGTAGCCCATTTGCTGGATGCAATTGGTTGGATAACCCTGAAGGCCATGAGGTGGTTGAGCTCCTCCTTGACTTGGTCACAGAGTGCCATTGGCACTGGGCGAGCCCAAAATAAATGGGATCTGGCCAAAGGTTTCATGGTGATGTTTGCTTCAAAATTATTGGCCCACTCCCAGCCCACAGAAAACAGGTAGAAAATTAAGAACATGGCATGGTGTGTACAAGGCACTTGATCAGACACAAGTTTAACTTCACCAGAAATAGTAAGCCCAAAAAGGTTAAAGACATCCAAACCAACAAATTTTTGATCCATGCATTGTTCACCACCAGAAAAATGAGCAGATGTATCACAGATTTATATGGACTGAGCCGAGACACTGCCTAATATCGGAATGCTTTGTTTATTGTGTGTGACTAATGTACATGACACTGGCTCTAAAGACGGAGAACCCAAGTCCATGTACATTTGCAAGTTGAGTAATAACATGGCAGCACCAGTGTTGATTTGAATGTGCAAAACCTTCTGATAAACCTTGACATCAATAAGATGTGTATTGGTTGCAACAGAGATTGCCAATACACAATTGACATCCATGTCAGTGTCTGCAATAAACTGTTGCTGCCACGGTTTGTTGGCCCAGCTGCCATGGTGTTTTGCTCGTGCACAGACTGCTGCCACCATATCATCCCCCTGTGAACCTTCTGATAAACGGCAGGGGGAAGTGATTTGAACTTCTGCAACCTCACACCGTGATTCAATTTGAGTATCCGCAGCCCTCAAAACCTCAGACGATTGGGCAATAGTCAGAATGTTGGAGAGGGAGCAATTTTCTCTTTGCAGTGCCCATTCATGAACCTCAAGATCAGGGGCCAACCAAAACCAAATGATTGCATCAAGAACCATTTCACCGTGCTTAATATATACACGAACAACCAACTTATAGGCCCAAAGACCAGGAGCTTCTTATATGCTGGCGACCTCACTCTAGCCACCAAGAGGACAGATTTTGAATCACTGGAGTACAACCACACAAGTGTCCTTGAAGATCTATCCAGATACTACAACACAAACCAGCTTAAACCAAACCCTTCAAAGACCCAAGTGTGTGCTTTACATTTGAGAAACAAGGAAGCCACTCACAAGTTGCAAATACTATGGTTGGGGGTTGAACTAGAACACTAAGAGACTCCAAAATACTCAGGAGTGACACTTGATAGGTCTCTCACTTTCAAAAAGCACTGCATGAAATGCAAGTCGAAAGTCTCCACCAGTAACAATCTCCTGCAGAAAGTGGCCGGATCACAGTGGGGTAGTCAACCTGAAACAATCCGAACATCTGCAATGGTACTATGCTATTCTGTGGCAGAGTATGCCTGTCCTGTTTGATATAATTCAACTCATGCCGAACAGGTGTATGTAGCTCTCAATGAAACCTGCAGAATTATAACAGGTTGCTTCAAACCCATTCCATTCGAATGGCTTTACCACCTCACAGAAATAGCACCACCACCTGTCCGAAGAGAGGTAGCTGCGAACAAGGAAAGAAAGGCAGTGGAACAGGAAATTACTCATCCTCTGTATGGGCATGACTGAAGTCAAGGAAGAGTTTATTGAGACATCAAAGGAACTTAGAACCACTGCTGAAAAAGCTAGGTTACAACTATGGAGGGCTATGACCTACCTTTCCCCTGGTTGGATAAGAGTTGTTGAAGCTTTACCTCCAGGCCATGACAGGGAAAGGAAGTCCCTGAATAGACTGAGATCTGGAGTTGGAAGATCAAAAGTTAACCTGGAAACATGGGGATACACTGATCCAAATGATATTCAGTGTGACTGTGGAGAACAGACAGTCCGGCACATGTTTTGGTGTCGATTGTGTCCATTCTCCTGTACAGAAGATGACTTTCAGCAAGCAACAGAAAATGCACTGGAAGTGGCCAAGTTTTGGTCAAAAGTAATTTAATCATGAATGTGTAAAATGTATGTATATGTACCTGTATGTTTCTGACACGAGAATAATAAAGAAAATTGTGTACATCAGTGACAAAGTGACGACGACGGCTTAAACCGTGAAGCTCAGCTGCCCAAATCATATAGTTATTTTTTTGCAACACCGATAGAACTCAACTCACGCGTCTGTTTACAGTAGTATTCAGACAGAAGGTCGCACTTGTTATGAAAAGCGAGTTAAGATTGATCATACAGGGCAGACAATTGGCAAAGGAGTTCATACCTGTGAGGCAATAACCAAGACAAAAAGAAAGCACAGCATAAAGGGGCATGCTGCAACCATTTTTTCTAGGCTTCCCGTTCTTTGACAGACTCATTGTAAGCCAGGAACAGCAGGGGATAAGAGACCTGAATAGCTACAGGCAAAACAAGATGTGACGCAGCAGGTGACATAGTCAGAGATGGACCCGAACTGCCCAAAACAGAGGCAAACATTTGCAATACCTGAGTTGTATTGTGTTGCACTGTGGCGAATGCCTCATGCAGTTGACCAATATGCTGCAATGCCACGGTAAGAAACCCTTGCTGACCAACTAGCCAGCGTGAAAACTCAGCAGCAGTACTGTCAGACATCACAGATGCAACGAAGGACCAACCAGAGACTGAAAACTGCATGGAGAGCAATCCCACACTCTTCATCACTTGTGTTGTAACTTGGACACCAACACAACCAAGAATTAGCACAACTTCATTAGACTGTGGCATGTATGTGAAGTACCTTAACATATACTGAACACAATAAGATAAGGCAAATGTATCCAAGCAGTAATAACATAACTGAGAGTGAGCACAGCGCAGCAGGCAGTATTGCTCTTTCGCGTTGCACTCTCGAGGATGACAACACACTGCTGACGCATGTGGTTTTCAAGTGTGCACACATTACTGCAATAAGAAACTCCCCAGTTTCAAACAAAACCAGAGATGTCGTCTGCTCTCAGCCTGTTGCTACCATGTAAAGGAGTTCTTAGACACAAGTAAAACAGTGTAAACTCACAAATAAGAGATTCTTCTACAAACTCCATGTAACAAAAGTAAAGAAATTGTGGTGTCCAGCATATGTATGCAAAATGCTATATACGAGGGCAGTTCAATAAGTAATGCAACACATTTTTTTTTCTGAAACAGGGGTTGTTTTATTCAGCATTGAAATACACCAGGTTATTCCCCAATCTTTTAGCTACACAACACTATTTTTCAACGTAATCTCCATTCAATGCTACGGCCTTACGCCACCTTGAAATGAGGGCCTGTATGCCTGCACGGTACCATTCCACTGGTCGATGTCGGAGCCAACGTCGTACTGCATCAATAACTTCTTCATCATCCGCGTAGTGCGTCCCACGGATTGCGTCCTTCATTGGGCCAAACATATGGAAATCCGACGGTGCGAGATCGGGGCTGTAGGGTGCATGAGGAAGAACAGTCCACTGAAGTTTTGTGAGCTCCTCTCGGGTGCGAAGACTTGTGTGAGGTCTTGCGTTGTCATGAAGAAGGAGAAGTTCGTTCTGATTTTTGTGCCTACGAACACGCTGAAGTCGTTTCTTCAATTTCTGAAGAGTAGCACAATACACTTCAGAGTTGATCGTTTGACCATGGGGAAGGACATCGAACAGAATAACCCCTTCAGCGCCCCAGAAGACTGTAACCATGACTTTACCGGCTGAGGGTATGGCTTTAAACTTTTTCTTGGTAGGGGAGGGGGTGTGGCGCCACTCCATTGATTGCCGTTTTGTTTCAGGTTCGAAGTGATGAACCCATGTTTCATCGCCTGTAACAATCTTTGACAAGAAATTGTCACCCTCAGCCACATGACGAGCAAGCAATTCCGCACAGATGGTTCTCCTTTGCTCTTTATGGTGTTCGGTTAGACGAGGGACCCAGCGGGAACAAACCTTTGAATATCCCAACTGGTGAACAATTGTGACAACACTACCAACAGAGATGTCAAGTTGAGCACTGAGTTGTTTGATGGTGATCCGTCGATCATCTCGAACGAGTGTGTTCGCACGCTCCGCCATTGCAGGAGTCACAGCTGTGCATGGCCGGCCCGCACGCGGGAGATCAGACAGTCTTGCTTGACCTTGCGGCGATGATGACACACGCTTTGCCCAATGACTCACCGTGCTTTTGTCCACTGCCAGATCACCGTAGACATTCTGCAAGTGCCTATGAATATCTGAGATGCCCTGGTTTTCCGCCAAAAGAAACTCGATCACTGCCCGTTGTTTGCAACGCACATCCGTTACAGACGCCATTTTAACAGCTCCGTACAGCGCTGCCACCTGTCGGAAGTCAATGAAACTATACGAGACGAAGCGGGAATGTTTGAAAATATTCCACAAGAAATTTCCGGTTTTTTCAACCAAAATTGGCCGAGAAAAAAAATGTGTTGCATTATTTATTGAACTGCCCTCGTATTTTCTTAACTCCCTCCAATAACACTTTGAGTAGGTATGTATGTAATCTTGTTTATATGGTGTAAACTCGTAATCCCTTTTACAAATGCACGGAAAATCATGTGTATCTTTTTTTTTTATCTAGTAACAAGCCTGTTCTTATCCTGACATATCGAGTATCAGTACCAGGAATGATGAAAGAATGGAATGTGTGTAATAATATGCTAACAGAAATGCATGTCAGCAGTAAGAAGGAATAAAGTCTGGAGAAGTTGACTTTTCCAGGAAAGAGCGAGGAATAATAGGGTCAGCAGATGAGAAGGGGGAGGGGAGGACTAAAATAGTTATGGGTGTGGAAACTAGGAAAGATGTTGAGACAGAAATACTTGTTACCTGTTGGACAGAAGACAGACAACTGGAGTGTGCTGAGAGGGAAACTATGCTAATAATAAATACATTAAGTTGTTATGTCCTCTTGAATGCAGCATGATTTTGATTGCAGTTATGGAATGATGATAAGAATTTGATAACTGAAGAGAGCTGCAGAGTGAATGAAAAACCCATGTAGATAATTGTGTGCAAAAATCACACTTCAAATCCAGTCACAACCATGTTTGTTATCTGAACATAGGGAAGACTGACGTGATCAAACAGCCCTGTCCTACGCACGCACGCACGCACGCACGCACACCCCTTATAATGCATTTGTGAGTTGCTTGATTCACGCAGAGTTTTCATAATTAGAGTCATGTTGAGCTACAACATGTACTAAAGTTTTGTAAGACCTGGTTACGTGCATAAGATTTTTTTTTTATCTGCATTTATGTAAGACCAATATTTCCTACATGTTTCTTATAGTTTGTACTTCCAACTCCATATACTAATAATTATGCTGAGGTCTTTCGCTTTCTGTAGTAGAAATGTTGCATGCAGTCAAGGAGTATTATAGAAACTGTTTCATGAACATATTCACTGATCAGCTTTCAGTGTATTTTGAGTATTAGCTGACTCCGTTGGGTTTAGTTTAAGGCCCAGGTTTGTACCAGTCATGATACTCAGCAAAGGTCATTTTTCTTACCTGATATGGTAGTAGCAATGTTCTTAAGGCTGGTGATTAGATACAGACAGATGTTGTCAGCTTAAAAGTGGTAGCTACAAGAATGAAATTCATGTGAATCAACAATCTCAAATCCCTGATGAAATCAGTCCATATGAAAATGGTCATTTCATGTCTGCCATTGGCATCTTTGATGTCACCTGTCTATGACATCTATGTTGTATTGGAGAAATAATTCAGGTGGCGGAGGAGATGGAGAGGGATAAGATGATGACACTTTAACTTCTGTTGTTTTTCCATACAAATGTCATTATAATAGTCTAGGTGGACATTAAGAAATAAAAAAAATATGTTATTGTATTTATACTGTATAATATGGTCATACAGAAGTTTTTATGTATGCTATGCAGCACTGACAAATTGATTATATATTTAAATTAAACCAAAGAAACTAAATTTTATACATGAACTACATCAGATTCAAATATGCATCCACATTCCGTAATTGTTACTTAATTTAAAAAAATAGAACTTAAATTTGTGATCAACTTTTTGTTAATTATTTTAGACCTATTATTTAGAAAGCTACACTGACTGTCTGCCAAAGACTGATCTTGAAACAGTCCAAGTCACTTTGTATTTATACTTGGTGACCAGTTTTAGTTACATATCATCTTCAGACCAAATGTCAGTGCATCTAGTTATCTACACAATTCTCTTTCTGGAATCTGATTGAGCTACCTCTTCTTTCTAACCATCCACAACCTACACCTTTTTCTCCCTGCAAGATAGCATACTTTTTTGTATTTTTATATGCATCTAGTGACATTATTGGAATTTCACCTTCTGAAGATAAGTCCTAGCCAAGTGCCCTGTCTACTAGTAAGTTTATAGTTTACTAAAAATTTAATGGATGATCTTTAGACTGGTCCCTTAAATCACTTAACCTTTTCAGACCTTCTGGCTACAATTGTATACATTAACTTTTGCAGTGTCTTAGCTGCAACAGAAGTATCTTTTTCCAATGTAAACCTGAGGTACACATTTGTGAATGTTTACCTTTTCACCATGTATAAGTACTGCCAGCTGTTGTACATCACTGTGAAAATATTAGCAAGTCAACCTAGCAGTGTGCAGCAACTCATGGCCGCCAGAATACACAGATGTGCTTGTTTTACTATGTTCCACTGTATAATTGAATGTTATTATTGTTATTTTGCAGGGTAGTTATTCAGTGATCATTTTACTATTTATTGGAATAGATAATATTTCGTAATTAGTTATTTTAGTCTATAAAATGATGCCAAGTATACAAAGTATGGTTTGAAAATGAGTACGTATTTTTCTATAAATTTTGCATCTAAAATCAGTTTGAAAACTCACATAAGAGTAACACTACGTAAAGAAATATTTTCTTTCCTCCAGAAAAAATTCAGCTCTCTAAGAGTTAACTTCAAATCAGAGTCAGTGACTTATCATCTCTGTTACAACTTGTTCTCATTTTCCATTCCTGAAATAAGTTGGCTGCTATGCAAATTACCTAGTGTCCTCTACACATACTAGATGTATTTAAAGTGAATTTTGAAAGACATTACATGTTCCTTGTTGATGATAGTTTGAGATACTATCTAATTTACAATTCCATTATGCTCCAGATTGTTGTAGTAACAGAATATGCGGACAAGGAGTTATCTGAAATCCTGAGTAAAGAAGGATACTTGCCTGAGGATCGAGCAAGAAATATTGCCTGTGATTTAGTCTCAGCCCTTTACTATCTTCATTCTCATAGGGTGCTACACAGGTAACATTAATTTCATTTAATGTTTATTGATAATCTTTTTACACAAGATATAACTCTGTTGTTTTGTCTGCAGAACGAAATAATTAGTGACGGAAACTTTTTTTTTTTTTAATTTATTTACCAACCATTACATGTATTACAATCAATACATGATGCATCATTGGACAAGGTGATTATACAATTTATGGTACTCTATAACTAATCAAAATATATAAATAAATCACTGTAAAATAATAAACACATCACATCTGCAATATGCTTTTTTTTCTTTTGCAAATAATGGTTATTTATTGTAAAACACACACAAGCGTGCGCACGCACGTGCACACACAACACACACACACACACACACACACACACACACACACACACACACACACACTTTTTCTTCATCTCATTTGCAAATGGAATAGCACAGACAGTTGGTGATACTGGTATAAAGTACTATGTCATATGTACTGAATAGTGGCTTTCCAAACACATATGTCGATGCAGAAAAAGCTGCAGAGATCACCAGTGCCAAGCAGATGAGATCCTGACTACCCTTGGTTTTCTCATGTTTTATAATGCACAGTGGGTTATTCAGGTCATGTGATTCTCTATGATACAATACTTTTGCAAGTTCATCAGTTGATTGCTTTACAGGTGGAAAATATTGCTCTTCACAATTGCTGATCATTCTAACTCTGTAATGAGATCTGACACTCACTGGATATAATGATTCAAGTCAAACATACCGCTGTATTTATAGTAAAAAGGGATATACAACTTCTTGATTTTTCAGTAGACCATTTTAAAGCCTTTACAAATGTTCAAAGGTGTTTCAGAATGCAACTATCTACATTTTTCCTAAATTTCCAGTTCTACACTTGCCATATAGACTGAGGTGAAAAAGTCACAAGATAGTGATTATCCCATATACAGATGGCAGTAGTATCGTGTAAACATGGTATAAAAGGGTGGTACATCGGCATATACTTTTTTTTATTTTACAAATAATGGCTATTTATTTTAAAACAAACAACAATTTGGTGCAGAAAAGAGTGCAGATTTCTTCAGGAATGCTGTATCTAGTAAGGACACTTGTTGATGATTAGATCCTATATCGAAACAAAACTGAGGGGATGTTGATTGTTACATTTCAATCATTGTTCCAAATAGTCCCAGACCTTTGTTGTAGGATTAAGGTAGGCTAAGTTAGTGGGCCAATCAAGGTGCATTGGGACACTCGAGTGTTCATCAATTTTGCATGTATTCATTTCTGGATTGATGAACAGATGATGTTGATGATGATGATGATGATGATGAACACGAATGGGAGTGCGCACAGCATACACATCATATAGATGTAGAAGAAAGGGCAAAAACTGGTGACCAGAAATATTGAAATAAATATTCTGTCTCATGTTCATGGTAAACTGAATGAGTGCCCCAAGTTTTGGTAGGAAAAATACATCCAAAATACCACAGAAACATGTCAGGTTTGAATTACACATTTCTCACATTGTAGGTTTAACACCTCATTTGGCTGTCCATGCACTTGATGTCCTGCAACATTCATGAAGAGACAAAATCAGAAGCCGCATGGGATTAGCTGAGCAGTCTAAGGCTCTTCAGTCATGGACTGTGCGGTTGGTCCCGGTGGAGTTTCTAGTCCTCCCTCGGGCATGAGTGTGTGTGTTTGTCCTTAGGATAATTTAGGTTAAGTAGTGTGTAAGCTTAGGGACTGCTGACCTTAGCAGTTAAGTCCCGTAAGATTTCACACACATTTGAACAAAATCAGAACTCATTGGGGTGCACTGTATGGCCCCAGTATGCTCCTGTCCAGTTTCTGTGTAATTTGATCCATTGAAGATTGCAGCTTTATGTGCTGCTATGAGCAATGGCCATTCACGAGGTACCTGACTCCAACTGTCCATTACCTGCAGTTGCCTTTGATAGGTGAAAGACTATCCTAACTTTCGATATTCCTTGTTTAGTGCTTTTACGAGGGTAATCCCAAAAGTAAGGTCTATTTTTTTATTAGTACATAGACCTGCTTATTTCTACAATGGTTTACATCAGTTTACAGCTTGAACATTTAGCTATTTTTTGACATAATCACCATTTCTGTTTATGCATTTTTGTAGACGCTGTGGCAGTTTTTGTATGCCCATGTCATACCAGCTTTCCACTGTGCTGTTCAGAAAGTTATGAACCTCTTCTTTCACCTCGTTGTTGGAGCTGAATCGCTTTCCGGCCAAATGTTTCGCCACCCGTGACAAATGAGTCCAGAAAGTTATCCTGTTCGGCTGCAAGGTGGTGAAGAAATGCGCTGGAACCATCAACTCGTTGCCGCATGTGGTCCTCAGCCAGCATGCGTGGCACCCATCTTGCGCACACCTTCCGGTAGTTCAATGTTTCCGTTAAAATTCTGTGAGTGGTGCTTCGGGAAACCTCGGGAACCAATGTGCAGAGATCATCCAGAGTGATCTGCCGATCTTCATGCATGCTTTGCTCAACCTTTAACACTGTCTCCTCAGGAATTGATGGCCTCCAGCTTCTTTGTTTGTCGTGAATTTCAGTCCTACCAGCTGCAAACTCTCTACACCACTTATGAAAATTTTTGACATCCATGCATGACTCACCATACACTTCTGTCAGTTGGCAATGGATTTCAATCGGTGCAGTGCCCTTTGCATTCAAAAACCTAGTAACTGCACGCAATTCACACTTAGCAGTGACATTCAACAGTAGCTCCATTCTCAATGGCTGCCAAGCCAAGATTGTGCGCCTCAGTGCGACGTGTGCATGTTTACACACACGGCGTGAAGCACTCTTCATAACAGTGTGACCAACTGCTACACAGAGTTCTGTACTTATAAAAAAATAGGAGACCTTACTTTTGGGATTACCCTCATAGTACATAGTCAGCAAGTTGATGTGCTGCTGAGATGATGAATTTATTCATTTATTTTGAAATTAATGTTGAAATTTGGAAAGTATTTTGTGAGCTTTACAAACTGCATTAATATTTTGTACAGTACGTGTTCAAAGCCTCTGGTAAAATAGCCACTGGTCTGTAGTTTTCCGGTTTCATGAGATCAGCATTTTGGCATTTTCCATCTCCTTAAAAACAGTTCTTTTATCATGGTTTTATCAGTAATGTTGGCCAGTAGTTTATCATTATAGGCAGATGATAGTTTGATTGTTATTAGAAATACATACACGTTGCTGCTTCCTCATTACTTAGTAAAAGAGGAATGGAATTATTTAGAAGGCATCTCATCTGTTAAACCATGTATGGGATTTGTTGTGAGAGCTGAGATTTTTAGAAACATTCTACATCTACATCTGCATGGATACTCTGCAAATCACATTTAAGTGCCTGGCAGAGGGTTCATCGAACCACCTTCACAATTCTCTATTATTCCAATCTTGTATAGCGTGCGGAAAGAATGAACACCTATATCTCTCCATATGAGCTCTGATTTCCTTTATTTTAGTGGGGTGATTGTTCCTCCCTATGTTGTTCGGTGTCAACAAAATATTTTCGCATTCGGAGGAGGAAGTTGGTGATTGGAATTTCATGAGGATATTTCGTCACAACGAAAAAACGCCTTTCTTTTAATGATGTCCAGTCCAAATTGTGTATCATTTCTGTGACACTCTCTCCCATATTTCTCGATACAACAAAACGTGCTGTCTTTCTTTGAACTTTTTCGATGTACTCCGTCAGTCCTATCTGGTAAGGATACCACACCGTGCAGCAGTATTCTAAAAGAGGATGGACGACCTTAGTGTAGGCAGTCTCCTTAGTAGGTCTGTTACATTTTCTAAGTGTCCTGCAAATAAAACACAGTCTTTGGTTAGCCTTCCCCACAACATTTTCTATGTGTTCCGTCCAGTTTAAGTTGTTCATAATTTTAATACCTAGGTATTTACGAAATAGCCATTAAATGCATTTGCTAACAAGTATCAATTTATTTTGTACAGAAGTAAACCACATTATTTCCTTGGAGTGTTTTTAATGCTTTACCTCTCATATTTCTAGATGTATGATCTGTAACATTGTTTTCTGATTTGGCAGTGGCCTTTTCAACAGTCAGTTTGTTTGCAAATTTTATTACAATCTCTAGAGTGTACTGTATTCACCATTTCATTTGAAACTTAACCAATTTTTTTGTATGTTTATTGACTGTGCGTAACTTGAAGCATTTGAACAGATGCTATGATCGCTTCTGTACACCATTTGTTTTGTTTTATCTCATATCTGATTCATTTATTTTTAATTGTCAATGCCCATTAATATATTCACCAATCTAAAGTTGTTTACTCTGCCATTCCCAGTGGTGATTACTATCAAACTTTCATTAACTTGGTTATAGTTTAGCATATTTATTATTATACTGTTGTTGTAACTTAAAAAGCATTTTTCTGTGGCCTTAGGTTTTGTTTTCTGAAAATTATTTGTTCTTTGTGATCAAACATGGTTTTAATTTTCTGTTACTGTGTAGCAGTCTTCCTGTACATTTGTTTTAATGCAATCTAGAGCATTAGCACTGTTTATTGTAACCCTACATAGGCACAACATTGTTAAGGCCTTAGTTGGCCTTGTTGACAAATTACCTGTTGGCTTCTGTCTCGAGTTCTGTGGCCAACATTTGTTTGATGATTTTTCTGATGTTTTCCCAACGAGTGGCTGGTATTGTCAAAGCTTCACCTTCCGTTACTGTTAGTGGACTGGAGTTGAGCTTGTTGCCACAGATTATATGTATCTGAGGCACCTCTGTCCAAGGGCTTTTCTGTGGCCATTACTGGTGCACTTCTCCCCTTGCTACCTACAATGGGCATTCGCTGCCGCATAGGCATCCACCTTAAGGCTTTCTTGTTTCTTTTTGAAGCTGTTGTTGTATTTGTGTATTTCTGTAGGTTCTCTCAACAAGCAGGTGTGATAGCTCATCTCTACAGCAAGAAATTCTGTACCAGCAAATTTTACTATGTGGTCAGTTTCAAACAATGCAATGTCAGGAGTATATCACATATCATGTGCATGTGGAAAAGTCTGTGTAGGAATGACTGGGCAGTTGATAAATACCAGGCTTACTGAACATAAGTGGCATTGCAGTTTGGGGCAGTTGGTGAAATCAGCCATGGCAGAGCACGTGCTGTGAGCAGTTTGTCTAGGCATTGGTTGTATTATGTAAATTGTATGAAATCAGTAGAAAATGAAGTTCATCTTTCACTTTGAATCCTGCTAGTTAATTAATATTAAAATGAAAACACACAATACATTTTTGTTTATGCTTCCAGCTGTTCCCCTTACTTGTCATACTATTTAATTTTCTTAGAAGGTATATTGGACTACCATACTGCAGGGTGATCAGCATACATTAACAATTGTGTATTATGCATTGCTATTTCTATGGTTGAGCACCTGAAGACTTTTTCTGTGCATAAATTTGCTAGTGTGGAATTACATACCACTCCAGAGGAGTGATGTATATCCCTGTGTATTCTATCAATGAATGATACTCGTGAATGAAAAATCATAAAACAAGTTATCATAGAGCAGAGCACAAATATTGTGCAGATTTGTTACTTTATTTGCACAAGGAGAACCAATCCAAGGGACGATATATGTCTTTGAAGTGGAATGATGATTACAGAACTTTGCAAGAGGAAGTACCTGCATGGCTGTGAAAATAAAAGCTTGTAGCATCATTGGTCTACATTGGAGAATGTCAAAGTCCTAAGAGAATATATATATTTTTGGCAATAGCTTTAATATTTATTCAGAAAAATGAAACATGTTTTGATATTTGGATCGTCTTCTATGAGGAAGTTCCTTGTTGGACATTACGATTTGACAGAATTTTTGTAACTTTATGTTGTGTGTATTGATGGACAGTATGGACTATATGTACAGAAACCATTGGTAAAGTATTCAAGAGAAGTCAGAGTGGCAGTATTACAGTTGCTTTACAGTGATAATTACACTAGAAGGAGATGAAGTCCATCATAGCTGCATACTAGGCCATGGTCAAGTGACTAAAAGGTAATTAAGAAACACTATGAAATCTTCATTAATTGAATGAGATCCAACAAAAACAAACACATTTTTGGCTCCCTAGTGCAGGACACAAATGCCATTATTGCTGGAGGAAACTCAAACAGTAGTAAGAATGATTATTAAATAAAATTATTTGAGAACAATAAATTATTTTGATATGGTGCTGCCCTTGGCAACAAGATAAATAGATAATGGACAAGAAGAATGCATGTATCAATACACTCACTAAAAATCAGACGTTAAGAGGAAATATAAAATGTTGAAATACAGTTAAAGTTGATGGCATTTTGTTCAACAAAGAAGATTAAGACAGAGAATTGGAAGACTGGCAGACAGTAGCTTTTACAGACAGTGACAACTCTGCAGCGTCTATCAGTACAAGTGGCAGTTGTTCTACAACTTCATGACATCAAGTTGCAGTGGTACAGAAATTGTTAGTAAGTGTTGTGAATTGGGGAAGCATTGTTCAAGTATTGTTATTATTGCTGTGATTAATATTATTTTGGTTGTATTCCTGTAGTACCTAAAGAAATGAAAGAAGTATTATACACTATTTTTGAGATAAACCAGTTAAATACTAACCTTGATGCGAAAAGGGGATAATTAAATGTCAGTTTAAAAGTGCTGGTGGAACAGTCAGTAGACCAAACTAACATTAATTTAAATATTTGAACTGTTAAATTTGAGCATATTATTGCTGAAACATACACTGTGGTAGGACAGTTAACAAATGAACAAAATGTCAAATTATTTATTTGTAGATACGATTAATGCTAAGATAGACTTTCCAGTATGTAAGATGAACACATTACTAAATGACATCCGGAAAATATAGAGACAGAAATTTACTAGAATTGGAATCAACAATATTAAATTTTAAAGAGAATTACATTTTGGTGTAACTGAACAGTTAGATTTAGTGAGGAACAAGGTAAATGGTCAGTCTGATAAATAAATACAGATCTGAAACAAACTTTAGACACTAGCATCAGACTTAATATTTCAGAACAGTGTACAGATTCAGGTGAAGCTGCAGTCTTGGATAAATTCTAGTGTCTGATTCCATTCATTGGCTTTGATCAATGATGTCATACCGAAAGCAAAAATGCTGCATAGAAACAATCTATGAAAGGGAACGGATCACACTCATAAACAAACGAATGTAGTGTGTGATAAAATTACACTCACATTGAAATTGATTATTATTTATGCATGAATTTCATTTAAACGTGTTGAAAATAATGAAAATAAATAAGAGCAATGGGAAAAATTACGTCTGATTAGAATTATTATCACAATTTATGCAAGTACAGGGGTGCAGAAAACCATTAAACTGCATCACAGTGTAGCGCATGTTGAAATCGTAGTATTATAAAATCCATTAATATTAATATTAATTATTCATTAAAATAGAATAAGCACAGGAAAATTGGGGTTTTGCGCAGGGAGAAACTAAATTACAACAGAATAATAAAGTAAATGATATCAAATACGAATTACTAACATGAAATATGGAGAAACCAACAACCTAAAAAAAAAAAAAAAAAAAAAAAAAAAAAAAAAAAATTAAAAAAGCCAGTACACAAGTAAGGAAAATCCATAAAACACAGCAAATATTGGTACTGATAACTGGAACTGACATGTATATGAGGTCAATTCTAGTTGCCGATTTCAGTATTTCTAAATTTTTCACAGAAGTTCAGAGAACAGTTATGAGTGCAGAAATGGTATTATATTTAACACAAGTCCTGGAAAAATGATCTAATTAGTGAACCATCGAATAGCCGTAATCGGAGACTAGAATTGACGTGTATAGGGGATCAGTTTTAGTTACCAATTCCAGTGTTTGTAGCTGTTTCACAGTAGTTCAGAGAGCAATTACAAGGGAATAATATTATTACATTTGACGCACCTGCTGAAAAAACCAATCCAGTAAACAGTCCATCAAATAGTTGGAATCGGTAACTAGAATTGACCTACATAGGTGGTCAGTTCTAGTCACTGATCCCATTATTACTAACTTTTTCGTAAAAGTTCAGAGAGCAATTATGAGTGCAGAAATGGAATTATATTTAACACACGTCGTGAAAATATGATCTAATTCATGAACTGTCTAATCGGTAACTAGAACTGACTTATGTGGGTGGTCAGTGGTTGGAATCAATGACTAGAATTGGCCTATGTGGGAGGTCAGTTCTTGTTACCAATTCCAACTATTCATCCATAAAATGATGGGAATTGGTAATTAGAACTGACCTATATATGGAAAAACGATGTGGTTAATGAACCATGCACTGTTTGGATTGGTAACTACAATTGAGCTGTATACCTATATTCCGGTTGTTAGTTCCATGCTTTCCATTGTAAATAATGTATTAATATAGATCAATTGTAGTTAATGATTCCACAAATCATTATTTTCAATGTCTTTGCAGTAATTATGTGCAGTATTATGTTGTAGGATTTCTATTTTGCTGTTACTTCCTGTACTACTGCAGTAAATAATAGGTTTGTTTGTCTCAGAGTACAGATAGGAAAGAAGCAATGGAAATACTGAAAGAAACCACTGGGAACACACATTGTAAAAATGCAGGACTTGCATACCTTGGAATCGACAAAAGAATTCTCCTGTATAGGAGAAATTTACTGATCCTTTTGTAAGAACATTATTGTCCAAAGTAATAAAGAAAACATTTCCAAAAATAAAAATCTTTAAAAACATTGCTGCACACTCAAAAAATGAAATGCAAGAACAAGAGAACCTTGGAACTGATAACTATACTACACGTAACTCACACCAGCAAAATAACTGGAAAATGACAAACAATAGAATTTCTACCTCAAGAATGAAAGTAAAATTGACAGAAGTATAGCAAAAATATCAAAATGGAAAACATGAAATTGGCTACTTACAAAGAAACTTATGAACTTCCAAAGGAGTGAAAGATCGAGGCTGATAAGAACAACAAAATGATGACATAACAAGAAGTATTAATATTAGGAGGTCAAACTATAACAAAATATGCAAAAACTAGATCAACTAATCAAAAAGTTAATAATAAACACTAACTGACAGGTACAAAAGAGGCATCACCCAAATCAATTCTTCCCCACCAGCTGCCCCCAACCAGATGCAGACTTTTAAAATAAAAAAGACAAATATATGATTAAGTCAATCACATAAACCCACACAAGACACAACAACCAACCCCTTGCCCCGTTATTGTGCCCAAAAAATATTAAAACAACAGGAAAACGTCCCCCAGACAAACCAAAAAGGTACCAAATGCATAGCCAGTGAAAAAAAAAAAAAAAAACAACAGGAAAAAATATGAAACCCACTCACACCTAATTAACAAAATGAGGTTTGTACATATTGATGACTATTTTCATAAATGCTAGAAATACACAATAACCTTGAGGAATACTCTTCCTCCAACAAAATCCATCCAAATGGCCTTGCAACACTGAAATCCTTCTCTTTCCCTGCCTGACAATAGATTTTACAGCCCCCAAAAACCCCTCAATAATATTTGTAAACATCCTTTAAACTCAATACTGTGATTTACAACCAAATGACAAACCCTGTCACCTGACCCCTTGCAGGAAGCAAACTCGTCTGACATTGCTTTGAACCTTCTTCCACATATTCTTGAATTAAAGATGTTGCCACTTCTTTCATACAATTTAGAATGACCCTAAATGCAACATCAGCACTATCCCCTTCAGCTATTACTACTCCAAAAACCCAAAGCCCAACAGCTTCATGCCCCCTTTCATACTTTCTCTTTCCAATATTGTGACTCATCTACAACTGTAACCCATGGTGCCCCCCTCCCCCCCCCCCTTCCCCTGTAATCCCCTGTACTTTATAAATTCCCCACAGACTTCTCTACAGAAGAAAACCAGTCAACTACAGTGCCACACACAACCCCTGTTTCATACATGACTCATTGAGAAGAATATTTATAGTAAAAATAGTAAGCTAACATGACTATTACCTCTAAATTCAGCCTCGATCTTTCAAGCTAGGTCCTTCTGGATATAGACCTCCATATATTATTTTTCCTGCACCTCCACATGAATTCATTGGAAGTTTTTGTCAACACCATATAATTACCACAAACACTGTACTTGCAAAATTCTGCAATAACTTCCAATGGCTGTAAAAATCTTACAGTAGATTTACTGACAATCATTCTTTCAAGGAACATTTTCACTGTAAACACAACTAACTCATCTGTAATGAAAAGCAGTTGTGTAAGAAATCAGAATGTTATAAATCACAAATACTTTCATCAACAAAAGATACTGAAAACAAATTACAAAACAAAAACAAAACAATATATGTCTGATTTTTAATATACATGCCAACAAAGAACTTCAGAGAAAACATGTAACGTTCACAACTACAGTCTGCGGCACAAAAAAAATAACATCACACATTACTTCATTGGTCTAAAATGACTGGTGAAATCAGACACTAGAATTGACCTGCAATCTTAGGCTCCAGTTTTACAACATTGGAGGAACATGTTAGTGATTTAATGGAACAAAAGATTCAGCAAAACATTGAGTCATCTGTTGATACACCTTTTTCAGCAGGTGTCATCTGTGAACAATCTGTTTTGGAGAAAAATTTAGCGCACAACTACAGGTGAAATTATCTATGCATGATTTTTGTGGACAATTTAAAACTAATTCCAAAAGCTGCAGTGACATTTTAGGAACTGTTTCTTTTATAAGCACTTCTGCTGCTACCACCTGACTCAGTAATTCAAACATCTTACTTTCATCACTGAGGTATTGTTCCTTTCCTTAAAAGTAAAATGCAGCAGCGATGATTTTGTCTCACAGGATTTCATGGATTAGAAAAGAGTCACTCAAAACACAAACTTTCATTCTTATTTTCATACATAATAAACGACGATGTATTCACTAGGAAAGGCCTCAAGACAAGGTAATGTCATAAACGCCCTATAAATTTAATTTTTTTGAAATGATGTAGAGGATTGGGTGAGCACGTATATATATATATATATAGTAGAGGGAAACATTCCACGTAGGAAAAATATATCTAAAAACAAAGATGATGTGACTTACCAAATGAAAGTCCTGGCAGGTCGACAGACACACGAACAAACACAAACATACACACAAAATTCAAGCTTTCGCAACAAACTGTTGCCTCATCAGGAAAGAGGGAAGGAGAGGGAAAGACGAAAGGATGTGGGTTTTAAGGGAGAGGGTAAGGAGTCATTCCAATCCCGGGAGTGGAAAGACTTACCTTAGGGGGAAAAAAGGACGGGTATACACTCGCACACACACACATATCCATCCACACCGGTTGCCTCGTCAGGAAAGAGGGAAAGAGAGGGAAAGACGAAAGGATTTGGGTTTTAAGGGAGAGGGTAAGGAGTCATTCCAATCACGGGAGCGGAAAGACTTACCTTAAGGGGAAAAAAGGGACAGGTATACACTCGCGCGCGCGCGCGCGCGCGCACACACACACACACACACACACACACACACACACACACATATATACAGACGCTGTATATGTGTGGATGGATATGTGTGTGTGTGTGTGTGTGTGTGTGTGTGTGCGCGCGCAAGTGTATACCCGTCCCTTTTTTCCCCCTAAGGTAAGTCTTTCCGCTCCTGGGATTGGAATGGCTCCTTACCCTCTCCCTTAAAACCCAACTCCTTTCGTCTTTCCCTCTCCTTCCCTCTTTCCTGACGAGGCAACCGTTGGTTGCGAAAGCTAGAATTTTGTGTGTATGTTTGTGTTTGTTTGTGTGTCTATCGACGTGCCAGAGCTTTCGTTTGGTAAGTCACATCATCCTTCCACGTGGGAAAAATATATCTAAAAACAAAGATGATGTGACTTACCAAACGAAAGCGCTGGCACGTCGATAGACACACAAACATACACACAAAATTCAAGCTTTCGCAACAAACTGTTGCCTCATCAGGAAAGAGGGAAGGAGAGAGAAAGACGAAAGGATGTGGGTTCTAAGGGAGAGGGCAAGGAGTCATTCCAATCACGGGAGCGGAAAGACTTACCTTAGGGGGAAAAAAGGACGGGTATAACACCTTCCGGGTTACAGGACTGGTGTAGGTGGTGGTGGGAGGGTGCATAGGACAGGTTTTACACCGGGGGCGGTTACAAGGGTAGGAGCCAGAGGGTAGGGAAAGTGGTTTGGGGATTTCATAGGGATGAACTAACAGGTTACGAAGGTTAGGTGGACGGCAGACAGTGTTTGTTGGTAATGAGGATCACCCTGTGGCTAAACATGCCTTGGTGCACGGCCAGCACATCTTGGCACAGTGTTACACCGTCCGGGTTATCTGGATACTTCCCACTAACACCAACCTGTCAGAACTCCGGAGATGGGAACTTGCCCTTCAGTATATCCTCTCCTCTCGTTATCCGCCAGGCCTCAACCTCCGCTAATTTCAAGTTGCCGCCGCTCATACCTCACCTGTCTTTCAACATCTTTGCCTCTGTACTTCCGCCTTGACTGACATCTCTGCCCGAACTCTTTGCCTTTGCAAATGTCTGCTCGTGTCTGTGTATGTGCGGATGGATATGTGTGTTTGTGCGAGTGTATACCTGTCCTTTTTTCCCCCAAAGTAAGTCTTTCCGCTCCCGGGATTGGAATGACTCCTTACCCTCTCCCTTAAAACCCACATCCTTTCATCTTTCCCTCTCCTTCCCTCTTTCCTGACGAAGCAACCGTTGGTTGCGAAAGCTAGAATTTTGTGTGTATGTTTGTGTTTGTTTGTGTGCCTGTCGACCTGCCAGCACTTTCATTTGGTAAGTCACATCATCTTTGTTTTTAGATATATTTTTCCTACGTGGAATGTTTCCCTCTATTATATATATATACACACAGATGATGTGACTTACCAAACGAAAGCGCTGGCAGGTCAATAGACACACAAACATACACACAAAATTCAAGCTTTCGCAACAAACTGTTGCCTCATCAGAAAAGAGGGAAGGAGAGGGAAAGACGAAAGGATGTGGGTTTTAAGGGAGAGGGTAAGGAGTCATTCCAATCCCGGGAGCGGAAAGACTTACCTTAGGGGGAAAAAAGGACGGATATACACTCGCACACACACACACATATCCATCCACACATATCCATCCACACATATACAGACACAAGCAGACATATTTGTGTCTGTATATGTGTGGATGGATATGTGTGTGTGTGCGAGTGTATATCCGTCCTTTTTTCTCATCAATATGAGCTGATATATATATTATAATCAGCTCATATTGATGAGGGAAACACTGGGAAAGTTACTTAACTGAAATCATAATTTTTGACATGCTGACATCAGTATTAAAATTAACAAAATTTATTTGCCTTCATGCATGCAAAAATAACAGTATGGCAGACTAATATAATTCTTCAACAAGTAACTTAATGGCATGTAGTGCTAACTAAAATAATACCATGTAAATTAGTTACAACCTGATTGCTGGCTGGTATCCTCTAGATGTATACTTGGTAGATGGAGATGAGGTAAAAACAGGCAATTACTAAGAGTAAAAAGATACCAATGTTAAAAATAAAAAAAAAATAGCAGGAGGAGATATGTACTTTAAATAGGATGTTGTGCCCTAATACATGTGACATAGTAGTCGTACCAAGGAAGGAGGATCTATGCCTGTGTTAAAGAAAATATATTATATAATATGTCTGAGGAAAGAGATGTCTAATGTAAGAATTAATTATTGATACATCAGGGATTTATGCCAATGTTGTACAGAAGGAACCTTGCCTGAGTTTTAAAGCATAAGAAATATAATTAAATAGAAAATGATTAAGGATGGTTTGGAACCGCGTGACCGCTACGGTCGCAGGTTCGAATCCTGCCTCAGGCATGGATGTGTGTGATGTCTTTAAGTTAGTTAGGTTTAAGTAGTTCTAAGTTCTAGGGGACTGATGACCTCAGATGTTAAGTCCCATAGTGCTCAGAGCCATTTGAACCATTTTGATTAAGGACGTCAAGAGTGCCTGAGTTTGTGTGCTGAAATAATGGAGGTTTAATAGATAAAGGAGTAACAGTATACCATGTGCAGACAGTGATGGATACATAGGCCGCCCCCGCCCCCCTCCTCCCCCCACCACACCCGCGCTGCCCTAGCCAGTCGGCTGACTCAACTGTGAGTAGCTGTACTTTCCTATCTAGCACGTGCGTCCACGTCATTGTATTTTATATGTTTCTGTCTGGCACATAGGGATTGACTTAATGGCTTAGCTCTGTTGAACACTCACCCTGACATTGATTGTCCTATTGACGATGTAATTAATCAATTTTCCAGGAAAAATAGGTGCATAGAATTCATCATTTAAGGAAGAGAATCACAATTGTAACTTTTTATGTCATAAGATGGAATTGTCTTGTATATGTGTATAATCAGTTTAAATAAAACTTTCTTAAACTTTGATGTGACATGATTATTTTTTATTATGGTAAAAGTAAAGGTAGCTCAAGATATCTTTAGTGCCCCCTCCTTGAGGTTTTTCTGTATCCGCCACTGCGTGTAGAGAAGTGTACGATTTGTAAGTACTCAGAATTTAGTTCTACCTGCAGTGTTGTTAAACAAAACTGTAAAACTGTCATGGAAGAATAAGGCAGCTAGAATCTATTGTTTCCTCATGAAAACTACATGTTTTGAAAGTTATGCCTTGAGAGGAAATTATTACAGTTTTGCCACGATGCCATTAAGAGTCAAATAAATTAATGATAAACAGTTTCAAGTGAAAAGTACATACACAGTGAAACAAATATACTGTAGTGGACACTGAGGTTTGAATATTTATCATATTAAGAAAACATTATGCACAAATGTAAAGTCACATTCCTTCCGTTACTACTGAGCAATGATTACTGTTGTGTTGATAATCATGATGAAACAACCAGAAGTGTAAAATGAAAAGCACATTAATGTACTTACAAGACAGTGTTTATTAACTTTAACTAATTAGAGTGGTGTATTAAAAGAATTTATTGCTAATATAAAAGGATTCCAAAATTATAGATATGTGATTTATGAATTAAGAAAAATAATTATATTTACCTTAGGATCGTTTATCTAAGTAGGGGGTTGTATACTATTATATACCACTCCTGGGGAGTGATGTATGTCCGTACGTATTCATGCAGGTGAATGATATTCTAAAATGAAAACCATAAAACAAGTTAGAGGAGAGCACAAATATTGTCTGGATTTGTTATTTTATTTGCATTTGAAGGATCATACTGAGGGCTGATGCATGTCTTCAGGATAGGTTGGTGACTGCAGTAACTTTGCAAGAAAACATATGTGTGCAGATGTGAATATAGAAGCTCCTAGCATTGCTGGCCTAAGTTGAAGAAGCACAAAGTCCTCAGATAATGTATTAAGGATATCCATAAAAGAATGTCCCTGCTACAAATTTTAATAGTAACAACTGTAAGCATTGTTGAGTGTTCTTTGAACATCACAAGTAAAGAGTAACTCAAACAGTTTTAGACAAGCATGTACACAAGTACTGTTTTGTTGTTTTCCCACTTGCAGTGCCAAATACCAAAGTGGTGACCTCTGAGCGTAAAGTGTTTTGTGCTCTGTTGTTTGTTAAGCATGTCTCTCTAATTTCAGTTCAGTGTCCATTTCGTTTAAAGTTAAATTGTGATCTCCCATGCAGCAATAACATCTGCCAATGGTATAGTCAGTTCAGAACAGTCAAATGTGTGTGTAAGGGGAATAGCATGGGGCAACCAAAAATGTCTGAAGAGGCTGCTGACTGTGTCAGAACATCTTTTCTTTGTGATCCTAAGAAATCTGTTCAGAAAGTAAGTCTTGAACTTCAGTTGCCAAAGACGACAGTGTGTGAAATTTTAAGAAATTTTTTACACATTGTGTATTTATTGGTTGGTACATGCTGTAAAGCCAGATGACTATGCTGTACATTATAATGTTGCAAGTGAAGCATTGCAGTGGGAAGATGACTCTCTCACTCATGTGGTGTTCTGTGATACGTGATAAGGCAATTTTTCATCTAAGTGGGAAGGTAAATAAGCATAATGTTTGTATCAGCGTGTCACAACATCCTCGCAGTCTTTTACAGTATCAAAGAATTTCTGTGCTGTGTCCCTATGTCAAGTTAACAGACCTCATTTTTTTCTGCTGAAGGTATGGCTTATCTGGATACATTTCAAGAATTCCTCTTCCCCAATTTAGAAGGGGAACGTGAAAACTTTACTTGACAACAAGATGGATCCCCTACCCATTGGCATGTTTTTCTACGAGTGTAGTTGAACATTGAAATCCATGATTGTTGGGCTGGTCTCAACGGTCAATATGACAGCGCTCTTTTTCCACTGGCCCCACATTCACCTGACCTTATGCCCTGCAATTACTTCCTTTGCGGTTGAACTTTGAAGTCCATGACTGATGGGTAATGGCCAATACGACAGCGCTCTTTTCCACTGGCCTGCACATTCACCTTACATCATGCTATGCAATTTCTTTCCTTTAGCATTGATTTAGGGTTGAACGCTGAAGACCCTGACCAGTGGATTGGACAAGATGGTCAGTATGACAGTGCTCTTTTCGGTAGGCCTCCATGTTCATCTGATGTCAAGTCATGTGATTTTCTTTTTCCTTTGGGGCTTTATAAAACATCATGTCTGCAGTCCACTACTGCCTAAGGATTTGCCAGGGTTGAGACAAAATTGAAGAGGCTACTGCTTCCATTTTTCACCAAAGAGTTGAGAGAATTGGATTGTAGGATGGATAATGTCATAATGTAAAGGTGCACATATTGAACATTTGTAAGATAAAGTAGGTTAGTTTACCTTCAATTTGATGTGTGATTTGTTGTAATTAGTCTAAATTAAACTGTTATAATATACCACTGAACCTGGAACATTCTTTTATAGACACCTTGTATATTTTTGACAGTAGTTATCTATGAACCATGAACCTGGCTGTTGGAGGGGTGGCTTGCATGCCTCTGTGATACAAATAGTTGTATCAGTTGTGGAGGCTAACTTAGAACTGATCCCTGGGGTAAACTGTATAAAATAATCTGCGAGAAAATACAATTACCAACAGTCTTCTCCACTCTCAGAAGGAATGATGGGACAGTAATAGAAAGGTGGAAACAGTCAGCTGCCCTGCTAATGAATACACTACTTCTTGACGATGGAGCAGAAGGTGAGACAGATGGTCAGTGAACATTACGGGACATGTTGTGGGAAGAATATAGGAACAATAAACTTGTGTACCCTTTTGATCAAGAAGAAATTAGGCATATATGAGGGCAGTTCAATAAGTAATGCAACACTTTTTTTTTCTGAAACAGGGGTTGTTTAATTCAGCATTGAAATACACCAGGTTATTCCCCAATCTTTTAGCTACACAACACTATTTTTCAACGTAATCTCCATTCAATGCTACGGCCTTACGCCACCTTGAAATGAGGGCCTGTATGCCTGCACGGTACCATTCCACTGGTCGATGTCGGAGCCAACGTCGTACTGCATCAATAACTTCTTCATCATCCGCGTAGTGCGTCCCACGGATTGCGTCCTTCATTGGGCCAAACATATGGAAATCCGACGGTGCGAGATCGGGGCTGTAGGGTGCATGAGGAAGAACAGTCCACTGAAGTTTTGTGAGCTCCTCTCGGGTGCGAAGACTTGTGTGAGGTCTTGCGTTGTCATGAAGAAGGAGAAGTTCGTTCTGATTTTTGTGCCTACGAACACGCTGAAGTCGTTTCTTCAATTTCTGAAGAGTAGCACAATACACTTCAGAGTTGATCGTTTGACCATGGGGAAGGACATCGAACAGAATAACCCCTTCAGCGCCCCAGAAGACTGTAACCATGACTTTACCGGCTGAGGGTATGGCTTTAAACTTTTTCTTGGTAGGACAGTGGGTGTGGCGCCACTCCATTGATTGCCGTTTTGTTTCAGGTTCGAAGTGATGAACCCATGTTTCATCGCCTGTAACAATCTTTGACAAGAAATTGTCACCCTCAGCCACATGACGAGCAAGCAATTCCGCACAGATGGTTCTCCTTTGCTCTTTATGGTGTTCGGTTAGACAAAGAGGGACCCAGCGGGAACAAACCTTTGAATATCCCAACTGGTGAACAATTGTGCCAGCACTACCAACAGAGATGTCAAGTTGAGCACTGAGTTGTTTGATGGTGATCCGTCGATCATCTCGAACGAGTGTGTTCGCACGCTCGCCATTGCAGGAGTCACAGCTGTGCACGGCCGGCCCGCGGGAGATCAGACAGTCTTGCTTGACCTTGCGGCGATGATGACACACGCTTTGCCCAACGACTCACCGTGCTTTTGTCCACTGCCAGATCACCGTAGACATTCTTCAAGCACCTATGAATATCTGAGATGCCCTGGTTTTCCGCCAAAAGAAACTCGATCACTGCCCGTTGTTTGCAACGCACATCCGTTACAGACGCCATTTTAACAGCTCCGTACAGCGCTGCCACCTGTCGGAAGTCAATGAAACTATACGAGACGAAGCGGGAATGTTTGAAAATATTCCACAAGAAATTTCCGGTTTTTTCAACCAAAATTGGCTGAGAAAAAAAATGTGTTGCATTACTTATTGAACTGCCCTCGTAATTTTAAGACTAAAAAAGAAAAAAATCTCCAGGACCGGATGGGATCCCTGCCAAAGTAATACAAGTCTTATGTGACCAATTACACTCCTGGAAATTGAAATAAGAACACCGTGAATTCATTGTCCCAGGAAGGGGAAACTTTATTGACACATTCCTGGGGTCAGATACATCACATGATCACACTGACAGAACCACAGGCACATAGACACAGGCAACAGAGCATGCACAATGTCGGCACTAGTACAGTGTATATCCACCTTTCGCAGCAATGGAGGCTGCTATTCTCCCATGGAGACGATCGTAGAGATGCTGGATGTAGTCCTGTGGAACGGCTTGCCATGCCATTTCCACCTGGCGCCTCAGTTGGACCAGCGTTCGTGCTGGACGTGCAGACCGCGTGAGCCGACGCTTCATCCAGTCCCAAACATGCTCAATGGGGGACAGATCCGGAGATCTTGCTGGCCAGGGTAGTTGACTTACACCTTCTAGAGCACGTTGGGTGGCACGGGATACATGCGGACGTGCATTGTCCTGTTGGAACAGCAAGTTCCCTTGCCGGTCTAGGAATGGTAGAACGATGGGTTCGATGACGGTTTGGATGTACCGTGCACTATTCAGTGTCCCCTCGACGATCACCAGTGGTGTACGGCCAGTGTAGGAGATCGCTCCCCACACCATGATGCCGGGTGTTGGCCCTGTGTGCCTCGGTTGTATGCAGTCCTGATTGTGGTGCTCACCTGCACGGCGCCAAACACGCATACGACCATCATTGGCACCAAGGCAGAAGCGACTCTCATCGCTGAAGACGACACGTCTCCATTCGTCCCTCCATTCACGCCTGTCGCGACACCACTGGAGGCGGGCTGCACGATGTTGGGGCATGAGCGGAAGACGGCCTAACGGTGTGCGGGACCGTAGCCCAGCTTCATGGAGACGGTTGCGAATGGTCCTCGCCGATACCCCAGGAGCAACAGTGTCCCTAATTTGCTGGGAAGTGGCGGTGCGGTCCCCTACGGCACTGCGTAGGATCCTACGGTCTTGGCGTGCATCCGTGCGTCGCTGCGGTCCGGTCCCAGGTTGACGGGCACGTGCACCTTCCGCCGACCACTGGCGCCAACATCGATGTACTGTGGAGACCTCATGCCCCACGTGTTGAGCAATTCGGCGGTACGTCCACCCGGCCTCCCGCATGCCCACTATACGCCCTCGCTCAAAGTCCGTCAACTGCACATACGGTTCACGTCCACGCTGTCGCGGCATGCTACCAGTGTTAAAGACTGCGATGGAGCTCCGTATGCCACGGCAAACTGGCTGACACTGACGGCGGCGGTGCACAAATGCTGCGCAGCTAGCGCCATTCGACGGCCAACACCGCAGGTCCTGGTGTGTCCGCTGTGCCGTGCGTGTGATCATTGCTTGTACAGCCCTCTCGCAGTGTCCGGAGCAAGTATGGTGGGTCTGACACACCGGTGTCAATGTGTTCTTTTTTCCATTTCCAGGAGTGTAGATAGTTACTTGTGCATTTTGTACTATGAGTGTGTGTTGCAAGGAAGGGTCCATGCACCATGGAAGAACATTGATGAGGTAATAATTAGTAAAGGACAAGATAAAGATTCAATGATACCCTAATCCTACAGACCAGTTTGTCTTTTGAACATTCACGGCAAGATATTTGAAAAACTATTATGCAAAAGATTACAAGATCACAGACTGCTACAAGGGATGAGCCCTCACCATTACAGGCTTAGAAGAGGCTAGTCAACTGAAGACACAATTAACAAGGCGATTTCACTAATGACAGATAATCATTCTACGTACGCTCTAGCAATGATGATTACTACTACTGGCACATTTTGATAACTTGTGGTGGCCTTCTTTGTTTGGTTGCCTGAGGGGTTTGGATGTCCAGAAGTGCTGTATAATTGCCTGAGAGATTATTGCCACGGGCAACATGCTTCTTTAACATGCCCAGGAAAGAAAATAATGAAGACAATAACAAAATGCTGTCCACAGGGATCAGTGTGTGATCCAGAGTTTTGGGATGTAGCACTGGAGTCCATACTACAGAAGTTATAAGACAGCGGTAACATAAGCAGTCTGGTGGCATTTGCAGATGATGTGCTGTTCGTTGTAAGGGCTGACTGTAGAAGAATTATAGAAGACAAATTTAATGCAGCCCTCCACAAATTTGAGGGCTGGTGTCTGAGTGTTAAATTGTCACTAGCTCCTCACAAAACAACGTACCTCCTGTAGAAAGGGAACCTAATAAAAAACCCTAAAATAAAATTAAATGATATAACAACTAGAAGATACACAGTAACGAGATATCTAGGGGTATTTCTCAACGAACATAATAACTTTGCAGATCATGTAGAGGAAGCAGGCAGGAAGGGTACCGACATAATGCATAAAATTATAACCATTGCAAATAGGCAATTTTGGCTTCCCTTGAAGACAATTAGAGTATACGACCAATTTGTATTTTCATCAGTTGTAGGATATTGCGCGAGTGTCTGGGCTTTTAGACGTCAGCTAGTGAAGCCAGCCTAATTAGTAAGAAGAGTGCAATGAGGTGTGCTACTAAGATTAATGGGGGCCTACAGTGCTACCCCACATGATGCTTTGTTGGTAATTCTAGGAATATGCCCAGTGGACTTGGAAACTTAGGAAAACTGGAGCCTTTTAAAGATTGCATATTACAACTCTGACAAAATATATGGGACATTTCAGGTACTGGCAGGAGAAAATACAAATTTATTTCTAACATCAGGGAGAGATTAAAAATGAGATTTCTTAAGCCATCAAGTGGATTGATACATTACCTGACTGGCCATTCCCTTATGCCACATATCTATACCAAATCAGAAGACAGATGAATGGTAGCTGCACCTGTGGCAGTGTGGGCACACCAGAACACACATTGTGGTACTGCTTGCTCTATGAAGATGCAGCGGATAATGATGTCGATATTATGGATGTTGGATCCCAAAGCAGCACTAAGGAGTGAGTAGACCTGGCGAATCTTGGAAAATATTCTAGCTGAAGTATCCAGGAAGGCCAAGGAAGAATTCACAAGAGGTTCAACTGTAAGTCGTCATTATTCCATCCAGGCTAGACAACATATTCTGCAGATGGAAAAAAGATGACTGAGGTGGTGACCAACAAGTGAAATACTGTCCCAAGAATCTGTATTGTGTTGGTGTAAGTGATTGTGGAAGTGTGGACTTTAAGAAGTAACAGTGATGGTGGAATTACTCGCTACAGTGAGAATGCTGCTGATGTGCTTCCCAATGCCCAAGGAATCCAGCTGACTATGGCTGTTCACTGGGTTACCATGAGGGAGTGGATCCAATGATGGAAACAACCACATACAAGTTAAATGCACCAAAATAAATGAAGAAAACAGGTTAGTAGCTGGGTAATTGGTTAACAGTTCAATGTAGATTTGTGGTAGTAGAAGCAGTTGTAGCTTTTTTTCTTTTTAATCTCTCTTTTTCTTAATTAAGAAGAATATATAAATAAATAGTCATACCATAGATGCAAGCACAATGGAGAGGTATCTGCTGTGAGGCTAGCCAAATGTGTATTTCTTGAAGAGGGGCAGCAGCCTCTTCAGTAGTTGCAGGGGCAACAGTCTGGATGATGACTGATCTGGCCTTGCAGCATCAACCAAAATTGCCTTCATGATTTGAGATAGCATTATTGGGAAACAGTGATCTGTCGGTCAAGTAAAATTTATAAAAAGCAGTCTCAATCACACAGTCATATATTAAAAATATGACTGATTTTGACTTCTATGAGTAGGTCATCTTCTGGTTATGCAAAGACAAAAATTAAAAGTGCTGATTCACATACGTAAGTCAGAAAACATTGAAAAGAATGTATGTAAACATGAATGGCTAGAGGACAGATGTAAGAATTTAGAAGCATATATCACTAGGGGAAAGACAGATACCACCTACAGGAAAATTAAAGAGGCCTTTGGAGCAAAGAGGAGCATTATCCATCTGGCTTACGATAATGACACTTGGAACAGCTGTGCTGACTCCAGTCATGAAACTGCTGTTGATGGCTGAGCAGCCATGGATTAAATAAAGTGAAAGGGGGTGAGCATGGGCTGCATGATGTCAATATCAGCAAAGGGCGAATGATTTACTTGTCTTATGTTAAGATTTGAACGTTAATTTTTAAAAATGTGCATATATTCAACTGCAAATGGCTAAAAAAAGCAGGAATTTATATATATTGTAGATATAATATACATTAAAACTAGTTTTATAAAAATGATAAATATTAACCGAACATGATAGGTTAAACTGTTATGGCAGTTATAAGAGTCGAGAGCTTGCACAGAAAGATTAGAGTTGTCTGTGTTTCCCAAGTGCCGTTCGAGAGTGGAACGGTAGAGATGAACCCTCTGCCAGGCACTTAATTCTGAACTGCAGAGTAATCATATAGATGTTTCACAAGCAGACGTGGAGGTTTATGTCCCACATAAAATTCAAATGTGACTCTGAAAGCAAGACTTCTATTTTTTAGATTTAAGACTCAAGAACGAACTGCAGAAGCACATGTCAGCAAGAGAACTGTACAAAAAATTGTAAACACAAGTGTCATAGCTGTAGAAACCTCAGGAAAATTTGTTTTCGTTTCACCTGGAAAGCTTCGTAATCACAAGACACCTGAACACAAATAAATGGTTTTGACAATGATATTTTAAAGCACTCTATGTTTAAAATGTGTATAAGAAGTGATTACTCGACGTCACAAAAACTTGTTACAATTATGCCTTTGCAAATTGGCTTCAAAGGTGTGCTTCGTCAGTGCAAAGAATTTTAAAAGACATCTGGTGTGCTTCATCAGTGCGAAGTATTTTAAAAGACATCTGGTTTGAAAAATGTTACGAAGAAAGTTTTTAATTGAAAGAAGTGACATATAAGCAGTACAAACCACGTCCCTTATAAAGATGCACAATACAAGAGCAGGAGGTAGTTCTGCAGCATATTATCATGCTGAAACATGGGTGAATCAGAATCGTTCCATAAATACCTGCTGGAAAATTAGTGACGGTGCCGGCAGTTTTATAGTTCCTATAGGGAAAGGTTCGTGGATACTTATTCTGCATGCTGGCTCTTCTGATTTAGTTCCCAAGGGTAAACTTGTATTTAGGTGTAAGAAAAACAGTAGTGACTACCATTCGGGAATGAATGCTGTCACTTTCAATGAGTGGTTCACTGAACAATTCTTGCCATACCTTGCATCAAGATCAGTCATTGTAATTATCATGCTAGTTATCATTCAGCTGTCACAGAGAAAAGACCAGGTACAAGCACCAGGAAAGAGTTATTGTACTCTGGCTGAGAAATAAAAATATTCCGGACAATATAAGCCACACTGAACTCCTGCAGCTCATTAATTTATAAAAGTCAAGCAAGAGAATGTACAAATTCAACTTTCTTGCATATGCATGCGGTCACACAGTTTTGCAATTACCTACATATCACTGTCAGTATAATCCAATAGAATTAATTTGCACACAGGTTACAAGCTGTGTGGGGTGGGGGAACAAAACATTCAAGATAACAGACACTGAAATACTTGTGCATGAAGCAGTAGACAGCGTGCATCCCCTTCAGTGTGGCACACTGAAAAGTTTCAGAAATAAGACTTTGACAGGGAGGTGAAGATGAATAAAAGCCTTGAACATATCATCCTGAACTTACAATAGGATGGTTTGGACATGGACAGGTTAGCAGATGGTATTATGGTGTAGACTTTGAAATAAAATAAAGTAATAATCTTTCTTTGTTTTAAAGACTCTTGGTCTAAAAATATTTTCATCAACATATCAGTTGTACACATAGTACATGAGGACTTCCTAGCTTTTATTGATTAGAAATATTTAGTCTATGAAGTATTCAGACTACAATGTTCAACACATTGCCCGAGGAGAAGTTAAGCTTTTCCCAGTGTGTTGTACACTTCGGATTGTAGATAGAGAGATGCTGAATCAGATGCATTTGGCTGTCAAGAGAGTAATGCATGATGCCTTCAATACTACCATAGCAGAATATTGTCAAGTGATCTTTCACAGAACACAAAGAAATTCTGGTTGTATGTAAAGGCTGTTAGAGGTACCTAAGTTAGTGTCCAGTCCCTAGCGAACGAGATAAGAACTGAAATTCAGGGTAGCAAAGCAAAAGCTAAAATGCTTAACTCTGTTTTAAAATGTTCCTTTACAAAAGAAAACACAGGTGAATTGCCCTAGTTGAATCCTTGTACCACTGAAAGATGAATGAAATAAGTATTCGTGTCAGTGATGTTGAGAAACAGTTGAAATCATTAAAACTGAACAGATCTCCAGAGCTGATGGAATCCCTGTCAGATTCTATACTCAGTTTGTGGCTGATTTGGCCCCTCTTGTAACTATAATCTGTCATAGATCTCTTGAATAAAAAACCACACCCAGTTCTTGGAAAGAGGGCACAAGTCACACCCATCTACAAAAAGTGTAGTAGAAGTGATCCACAAATCTAACATCCAGTATCTTTGACATTGATTTGTTGTAGAATCTTATAACATATTCTGAGCTCAAACATAATGAGGTATCTTGAACAGAATGACTTCCTCAATGCAAACCAGCATGGATTTAGGAAACACTGGTCATGTGAAACCCAACTCACACTTTTCTCACATGACATACTGAAAGTTTTGGATCAAGGCAGCCAGGTAGATGCAGTATTTCTTGATTTCTGAAAACCATTTGACTCAGTACCACATCTACACTTCTTGTCAAAAGTACAATCATATAGGGTTGTTGTTGTTGTGGTCTTCAGTCCTGAGACTGGTTTGATGCAGCTCTCCATGCTAATCTATCCTGTGAAAGCTCCTTCATCTCCCAGTACCTACTGCAACCTACATCCTTCTGAATCTACTTAGTGTATTCATCTCTTCATCTCCCTCTACAATTTTTACCTTCCACACTGCCCTCCAATACTAAATTTGTGATCCCTTGATGCCTCAGGACATGTCCTACCAACCGATCCCTTCTTCTAGTCAAGTTGTGCCACAAACTTCTCTTCTCCCCAATCCTATTCAATACCTCCTCATTAGTTACGTGATCTACCCACCTAATCTTCAACATTCTTCTGTAGCACCACATTTCGAAAGCTTCTATTCTCTTCTTGTCCAAAAACTATTTATTGTCCATGTTTCACTTCCATGCATGGCTACACTCCATACAAATACTTTCAGGAACGACTTCCTGACATTTAAATCTATACTCGATGTTAACAAATTTCTCTTCTTCAGAAACGCTTTCCTTGCCATTGCCAGTCTACATTTTATATCCTCTCTACTTCGACCATCATCAGTTATTTTGCTCCCCAAATAGCAAACCTCCTTTACTACTTTAAGTGTCTCATTTTTTAATCTAATTCCCTAAGCATCACCCGACTTAATTCTCCCTGGATTTTAATACCTACTCCAAATTTTTCTTTTGTTTCCTTTACTGCTTGCTCAGTATACAGATTGAATAACATCGGGGAGAGGCTACAACCCTGTCTCACTCCCTTCCCAACCACTGCTTCCCTTTCATGCCCCTCGACTCTTATAACTGCCATCTGGTTTCTGTACAAATTATAAATAGCCTTTCTCTCCCTGTATTTTACCCCTGCCACCTTTAGAATTTGAAAGAGAGTATTCCAGTCAACATTGTCAAAAGCTTTCTCTAAGTCTACAAATGCTAGAAGCGTAGGTTTGCCTTTCCTTAATCTTTCTTCTAAGATAAGTTGTAAGGTCGGTATTGCCTCATGTGTTCCAATATTTCTACGGAAACCAAACTGATCTTCCCCGAGGTCGGCTTCTACCAGTTTTTCTATTCGTCTCTAAAGAATTCGCGTTAGTGTTTTGCAGCTGTGACTTATTAAACTGATAGTTCGGTAATTTTCACATCTGTCAACACCTGCTTTCTTTGGGATTGGAATTATTATATTCTTCTTGAAGTCTGAGGGTATTTCTCCTGTCTCGTACATCTTGCTCACCAGATGGTAGAGTTTTGTCAGGATTGGCTCTCCCAAGGCCATCAGTAGTTCTAATGGAATTTTGTGTACTCCCGGGGCCTTTTTATCGGCTCAGGTCTTTCAGTGCTCTATCAAACTCTTCAAGCAGTATCGTATCTCCCATTTCATCTTCATCTACATCCTCTTCCATTTCCATAATATTGTCCTCAAGTACATCGCCCTTGTATAGAACCTCTATATACTCCTTCCACCTTTCTGATTTCCCCTCTTTGCTTAGAACTGGGTTTCCATCTGAGCTCTTGATATTCATACAAGTGGCTCTCTTTGCTCCAAAGGTCTCTTTAATTTTCCTGTAGGCAGTATCTATCTTACCCCTAGTGAGATAAGCCTCTACATCATTACATTTGTCCTCTAGCCATCCCTGCTTAGCCATTTTGCACTTCCTGTCAATCTCATTTTTGAGACGTTTGTATTCCTTTTTGCCTGCTTCATTTAATGCATTTTTATATTTTCTCCTTTCATCAATTAAATTTATTTCTTCAGTTACCCAAGGATTTCTACTAGCCCTCGTCTTTTTACCTACTTGATCCTCTGCTGCCTTCACTACTTCATCCCTCAGAGCTACCCACTCTTCTTCTACTGTATTTCTTTCCCCCATTCCTGTCAATTGTTCCCTTATGCTGTCCCTGAAACTCTGTACAACCTCTGGTTTTAGTCAGTTTATCCAGGTCCCACATCCTTAAATTCCCACCTTTTTGCAATTTCTTCAGTTTTAATCTACAGTTCATAACCAATAGATTGTGGTCAGAGTCCATATCTGCCCCTGGAAATGTCCTACAATTTAAAACCTGGTTCCTAAATCTCTGTCTTACCATTATATAATCTATCTGATACCTTTTAGTATAGGGTATCAAGTGGAATTTGTGACTGGATTGGGGACTTTTTGGTAGGGAGGACACAGAATGTTATCTTGGATAGAAAGTCATCATCAAATGTTTGGGTGTGCCCCACAGAAGTGTGTTGGAACCCTTGTTGTTCATGTTGGATATTTATGACCTTGCAGACAATATTAATAGTAAAACCAGGTGTTTTGCAGATGAAGCAGTTATCTGTAATGAGGTACTATCTGAAAGAAACTGCATGAATATTCAGTCAGATTATGATAAGATTTCAATGTGGCGCAGATATTGGCAACTTGTTCTAAATATTCAGAAATGTAAAATTGTGCACTTCACAAAAAAAGTAGTATGCTATGACTGTAATGTCAATAAGTAACTGTTGGAATTGGTCAACTCATACAAATACCTGGGTGTAACACTTTGTAGGGTTATGAAATGGAATGATCATGTAGACTCAATCATGGGTAAAACAGGTGGTAAATTTTGGTTAATTGGTAGAGTACTGGGGGAAATGCAATCAATCTACAAAGGTGATTGCTTAAAAATCACTCGTGCAACCAGTTCTAGAATATCACTCAACTGTGTGGAAACCACACCATATAGGACAGACAGGTGATATTGAACGTATGATGAGAAAGGCACCACACATGCTCACAAGTTTGTTTAATCCATGAGAGAGTGTCACAAAGATATTGAAGTAACTGAACTGGAAGACTGTTGAACAGGGTATATATGCCCCAGGACAACCATTAATTCCTGGAAAAACCCGGGAATTTTTTCATCTGGGAGAAAACCAGGAAAAAACAGGGAATTTTTCATTGTTTTAGTTTTCACTTAAATTTTTGTAATTTTGACCAGTAAGAACTGATACTCTAATAAAGAATTTTACTGTATCCCATTATTACAGAATAATACTGCAGCAGTAAAACATAAACGAGAGGAAAAAACAAAATGTAAGTTGCAAATTAAATGTGCCATTTACAACAATAAAACACAGAGCATACACAAGCTTCTGCAAGCAGCAGAATATGTCAAAGGCCTTTGGATGAACACACTGCAATACTTCATAACAACAAACTGCTTCCAATGAGCTTGACGTCACAACTGTTTACATTAGGTTTGTATGAGCTGTTGCCACCAGACCCATGTGCATGCTCAGTTGAGTCACGTATGAGCAGTACTTCCCGCTTCTGGCTACTTGAAGTGGGGCTGTTTGCTGTGTCAGCAGTAGCAACAAACTGCAGATGCCACCCGGAAAAAAATTTCTTATGCACCCAACCCTCTCCATGTGACCCATGTTTACGTTTCATGATTTTGCTGTTTCATCTTTGTTTAGAACTTTCAAGTCAAACAAAAATAAAACGGCATTCTGTGGCCTGGAGCTATCAAGTGAATTAAAATACATTGACATAATTATGGAAGGCTAAAATATGTTGTTATATGCAGTTTCCTGATTTTATTTTATTTCCACATTTCTGGCAGTCAAGCAAAATCACCTTGCAGAACAGTGAAGTTATTTTTGTCAGTTTGCTAAAGAAATTTGGCTTCTATTAATCTTTTCCGCAGAGTCAGTCAATTTATCTGAAACGGATTGTGTCATTCCACAGTATTGACTATTTTCAACTATTCGCTGATTTTCAGCTTCATGTTTTCATCTTTATGGCACATAAGGCGTTATACCATAGTAAAGAACCAAACATGGTACAATAAGAAAATTTGCATCTCTAAAATGTTACTGAAAAAGCTTAATATGAGGTTGGGGCTTCTGTTTGGCTAAAACAACCATCACACTCGCTTATGTACTTAACCCTCCGTCGGTCGCACCTGTGCAAAAAAAGCACAGTTACAGTTTTTTGGTTGGCTCTCCTGCTTAAAGGCGAACAGTGGCGTCCTCTTCCCAGTACCCACCTGGCTCTGGAAGGTCTTACTGATCTCCCATAATTGTTGTTGCTACATCGTCACGGGAGCCAGAGCCAGAGAAAGTGGCCAAAAAAGCATTTTGCAACTGAAGACGTCACACTTTCTGAGGTTCGTATTTTGAATTTTTTTTTCTTGCATTCATCTTTATTCATTATATTTCATGAGTTTATAAGGTTATTTTTTCGTATTTCTAAATAACAATGGTGTTCCATGAGGTGTGCGAAATTTGCACACTGCGAATGAACTCGTTATGGCGAAACTAATTTATTTTGTTTGTCCTCTGTCCCAGATATTTGGACAATATGCTGAAGAGAACATTCGATATGAGTAATGAGAAAGACGTCGAGGAGGTAATAAGACTTTTGACAGCTGATAATGATGAAGATCCAATGCTAACAGAAGATTTAGGTGAAGAAATCGACATTGCACCAGAAGATGGGGTTGAAGAAAGAAAAGATGATATGGCTTCTGAGCAAGAGTTTATTGACAATTGTGACAATGAAGAGGCTTGTGATACTGAAGAAGAGGAGGCAGTATCAGGGAAGGATAAGAAGACCAAATGGACCAAGAAGCCACCGAATAGGGAAAGGTGCAGAGGACCAGAAAATATTATCATTCTCCTTCCAGGAATCGTAGGAGCAGCTAGACTGGCAAAAACTCCAGCTGAGTGTTGGAATCACTTTTTCACTGATGCCATGCTTGAAATGATGGTGAAATGCACTAATCAGTATATCGAAAGCATCAAGCGGAATTTTGCTCGAGTGAGAGACATTACGTCAACAAATACAACTGAAGTTCGGGCGTTTATTTGTTTACTGTACCTTGCAGGAGCCTATAAGTCCAGTCGTCAAAGTTTATAAGAGCTTTGGGGTCATGAAAATGATGGAATTGAAAAATTTGGCCTGGTTATGAGCCTAAGACTCTTTAAAACCTTGATCAGATGCCTTTGGTTTGATGATCGCAATTCTCGAGAGCAAAGGGAAAAGATTGAAAGGCTCTGTCCTATTTGTAAAATCTTGCAAGTATTTGTCGAGAATTGTCAAAAGAGCTATTCTGTTGGAGAGAACATCACCATCAACGAAATGCTCCCAGGTTTCAGTACATTCCTTCGAAACCTAACAAGTATGGGATCAAACTTTTCGCCCTCATGGATGTGAAGATGACCTACACATACAACTTGGAAGTGTACACTGGTATGCAGACTGAAGGTCCTTTCAGGGTGAGCAACACACAAGGCTTGTTGATGAGCTCAAAAGCCAGAAGCTCACCTATGTTGGAACAATATGGAAAAACAAGAGAGAGTTGCCTCCAGCCTTTGTGAATGTGAAAGGAAGGAAACAGTATGTTCGAGTTCAACGATGGGAAAACTCTGGTCTCGTACATTCCAAGAGAGAAAGAAAATGTTCTCCTTGTTTCTTCCCTTCATAACGATGATGCTATTGATCCTTCATATGGACAGGTCAAGAAGCCAGAGATCATAACATTTTACAACTCCACAAAAGGTGGAGTGGATACTGCAGACCAGATGTGTTCAACTTATGATGTATGTAGAAAATCAAGCGTTGGCCAATGGTAATCTTTTATTCGATGATGAATTTGGCTGGGATCAACTCTCTCCTCATCTATCTTGGCAATGATCTTGAACCATTGCACAGGAGGGTGTTTCTCAAAAAGTCGGCCCGCGAGCTTACTCTCCCACAGATGCAGAGAGGAGCCAGAAGAGGCATGGAATTCCCTCCAGTCTCCAAATCCACCTGAGGAAATTCAACCCCAAAATTAATTTTGATAATGATGACCATAAAGACAAACCAACCTTCAAGAGGCGTAGGTGTGTGCCTTGCACGACTGAAACTGGTTTGAGAAGGCTTGTGTCTAGGTGTCTGTGTTGCGCCAAACTGATATGCAATAAACACACAAACAACGTCTGCGATGAGTGCAAAGTTGCCATTCTTCCAACTTTTTCTGAGGAGCCTAAATCCAGCAAATCTGAGGAGGACTGAGCTCACTAGGAACAGACGGAAGTGCCTATGTGGTTTTGTGTGTATTCTTTTAATGTCTATGTCACCATTCAATCAAAATTTTGGCTCAAGTGCAGTGGAGGGCTAAAAAATGGTTGTTTTCAAAATCGTATGTTTTAGGCAGTAAAAATCTTCATTCCTTCAGTTCTTTTTTTAATCTCTTAATCTATATCCTAAAGAAGGTTGATACAAAGGGATATTCACCTAATCCAAAACGAGATGGGAATTACAGCAATTTGAAATTTGTGCTTTTTTGGCGCATTGCAACTGAACGAAGTTATGAAAAGGTTGCAACCGACGGAGGGTTAATAGCGGCCCGAATAAATGGAGCACTTCTAAAAATTCAGAAGTTAAGTCTCCATGTATTGCCCTGTACAAAAGGTCAGAGGCATCCGAAACAAACAGTAGTTGTGTGGTGGGCAATGTGGGGGTCATTTTGCACTTTTCTGAAATATTATTAAAGGAAAAAAATTAGGTAAATGTGAATAATTTTATTTTGCTGTTCTACTTACCTCCATTTACCTTTTTTCTTCAAATTTGACTCTTTTTCTGGAGAAGGGAATGTTAGAAAATGAACGCTCATTTTTCCCTTAACTTTTACATATTTTGTATTAAAATTTCAGGTAAATGTGAATTACTGTAATTACGCGAATTTACTGTAATTTTTTACCACTGTTTACCTTTTTTATTTTTCCTTAATTTTACACAAATTTTATAACAAAAATTATTAGTTTTTATAATTATTATATGAGAAAGTGAGTCAGAAATTAAAATTTGGGATAGTAGTAGGAAATTGTAGGTACATGCTAACTTTTTAAAACTAAACTCTATGAATGTGGACATACGAATCTGCATTTTAAGCCGAATTATGTATTTTAGTGTAGTTTACGAAATTCCAATGCTCTTGGAGTATCCTCTGCTGTCCTGTTTCTTTTATGACATAATGTAAGTTCTCTTAATGCTATACTCGTACAAACATACAAGCTTCTGGCATTATGGTAGCTGTGCACGCGCAGTAACGCGTGTTTTCTGGCACTCTCTGGCAACTGCTAAAATGAACCTATTTTTAATAGGTTGCTGCAAAATATTCAGAATGGTAGCTTGAAAAGCATTACTTTCAAATAAATTTCCGTTTAGGGAAGATGAATTACGTTACGTGTGTGAATGTCCGAGCAATTTCTTAAATTACAGAACGTTTGACTCTAATTTAAAACTTTACACTTCGAGGACCAGCCACTTAAAAGAACTTCGTGCCCAGAAGACCAGACATTTGTGTAATTATTTAAAAATTTTTGGGCTCATGTGTGTGATGTATCTTAAAGTGGGAGAAAAAAAAAAACACTTAGCTTTTTTTGTAGCTATGCTATGTATACGAGGGTTGGTACTTAAATAGTGGCAACTATTTATTCACAACTGATACAAAAGAGTTACATGTTTGCACCTGTTACTGTCCTTCAAAGTAGTCACCAGCATTGTGTAGAACCCGTTGTCAGAGATGTGGAAGGTGTAGTATACCATTAGCAGAGCCTGTTCTATTGATGGTGCAGATGGAGCGGTCTACTGCCTGTCGAATATCTGGAACAGTTCTGAAGCAAATCCCACAAAGTGGTTCCTTCATCTTCAGAATCAAATCAAAGTCGCAAAGACTCGGAAAAGTCTATTTTTAACCATGAAATCTGGGAATTGTTTTTCGTTTTCCACGTATACATCCTGTTGAAGATAGACTTAAACTATCCTGAGAAAATTTGCTAACAAAGATTCTCAAAACGAGCTTTAAATGATTACTGTAGGAATATACTCTAACCCCTACGTATTGCTAACATAGGAATCATGAGGGTTTAGATTAGAATAATTACAGCACTCATACAGGCATTCAAACAGTCATTCTTTCCGCACACCATATGTAAATGTAACAGGAAGAAACCATAGTAACTGGTACAGTGAGACATACTGTCTGCCATGGACTTAATGTTGGTTTGTAGAGTATATGAGTAGATAATGTCCTAGATGGTGATCCAGCCAGTGTCCTGGTTGGTGTGTGGCTCATTTGGATGCAGGTAGATTCGTTGTTGGTTGATGTCCTTGGCTGTGCTGGGTCAACATCTGGTCAGAGATCAGGATAGTGCAGAATACTTTTGCCGAAGATTGCTACTGATGGATGAGCAAGTAGCATCCATTGTTGAGCTTAGAGTGAGTGATGTGATAGAGGTTATGCTGTGTCTTAACTGATCTGGTAGAAGGATTTCCATAAGCATCGTGTGAGATGTGAACGTGTGTCACATGGCATCCCACATTTTCAGCTCTATGATTCGGCATGCACACTGCTGGTAGGCAATGCTGGTACCTAACATGTAGCCTGCTGGAGTCAGGCAGTTACACAGAAGGATGTTTATGTTACTGTTGTCCTCTACTGTGTACACTGCAGAACATGTTGCTGTTGTCGTCTGGTGTGTACATAAAGCAGTGTGTACAACCAGAGTCTGGATTACCATGTGTGTTCTGCTTCAGCAGAGGACGTCCAATGGTATGGCAACCCACCAGGTGCATATGTGTTCCATGGTGGTATTTGACCAGGCGATTAGCCAGATTCTACGTCAGTCTTCTATTAGTCCATCTCTTCCTTTGCCATGTCTCTGTACATATCCTTTTACCCCCACCTCCACCCCCTCTCTCTGTCCATCTGCTCCTCGTCTGTCTGTCCATCTTCTCCTTCCCCCTCTATTCATCTCCTCCTCTCCCCTTTAAGTTCATCACCTCCCCCTTCTATTTCTTCCTCTCCCTCCTCCTCCCTTCCTCCCCTCCATCAGTTCCTTCCCCATCTCTGTGTCCCTCACTTCCTCACCCATCACTCTGTCCATCTTCTCCTCTTACCATCTGTGTAGCTCCTCCTCTTCCCTTTTTGTCCATTTCCCCCTCCCCCTCTCTGTCCGTCTCCTTCTTTTCCCTCTCTGTATGTCCCTCTCCTTCCCCTCCTCCACCGAGCGAGGTGGCGCAGTGGTTAGCACACTGGACTCGCATTCGGGAGGACGACGGTTCAATCCCGCGTCCGGCCATCCTGGTTTAGGTTTTCCGTGATTTCCCTAAATCGCTCCAGGCAAATGCCGGGATGGTTCCTCTGAAAGGGCACGGCCGACTTCCTTCCCTAATCCGATGAGACCAATGACCTCGATGTTTGGTCTCTTCCCCCAAAAACCAACCAACCAACCCCCTCCTCCTTTCCACTTCTCTTCCAAGGTTGTCAACCCTATCCCAGTATGAGGTTTCTCGCATCCGTTGGCCGTCGTAATTTAATATATTATTATTATTTTTATTGTTGCCGGCTTATGTGGTGGGCGCCTTAATAAAAATGATATTTCATTCAATTTTGATTTACGGTTAAATGCTTTTGTGAAGTTCTCCTTTTTAACAATATTAATCTTAAATTATTTGTTACGTTAATGAATGTTAGACTCGCTGAATCTTAAAACATGAGCATACAAGTTGAACATTGGAATAAACTTTTCATATTAATTTCCTTGGCTAGTCAGTTCACTTTAAAGCAAAAGATCTTTAGTTATTAATTACAATTGCGGCCCACACATGCGCGAGAGTATTTTTTCTTACCTCTGTTAACCATTGTATTGTAGTCGGAGTCCTGGCTCTGGCTCTCGGCTATGGTACTGAAAATAAGAATCTTAAAGCTACGCAATTTCTGCAACGTCGAGCGGCTGTGGAGAAAAATTAATATTATGTTAATAGCGGGCGAGTTTTTCGCTTCCGCTAATTTTTCGTAAGTTAATATCGCCACATAATGGCGTCGTTGGCTGCATCAGCCACTGCGATTGTTGAAATGTAAATTACTTGAATGCAGGTTAATTCAAGGAAGCCGGACATGAAATCGGGGTCACCTCTTGCAAATTAAAAGTGCACAATAATATTAAATCAATATATTATCTGCTTAACTCATACAAATATGCTTACATTTGCCAGCACTCGCAAGATGTCTGTCTACACACAACCGAGACAAGAGAAGAAGTGAATACGACTGAAAAATTAACAAAAGAGCGTATCTTGCCATCTCTTTAGATCATTTAGTTATATTTCTTTGCACTCGAAACCTACACAGATAAATTATTATTTTATGGCTACATGATAAAAATATATTATTCAATTTTTAAATGTCTCTTCTTTATAAATACTGTTTTTAAGTGTTTTCGTATTACATCACTGGGGATGCTATAGGTTGCTGTTTCTTATCCCCACAGTAATTCTTTCCATATGGTAGATAATATATGTATCAAGTTTGGCTGAAAGTAATCGAGATGTTTAGGAGCAGCTTTCTACCCATGGCTTTGCCAACATACACATGGCACATATATTTCACATATCTTTAACATATTTCAAACATATATGTATTTCATCTGTAACTTTGAATTTTTCCCTACAGTTTCATGCAGCTTAATGTTTTTTGGCAGTGTACCTCCAAACTATGTATCATATAATGACTTCATATTATAGGTACATTCAGCAGCCACATGGATACTGTCTGTAAAACATGTTGCAAATGGTGTTAATAGCAAAAAGGGATAATTTTAAACATCATGAATGATACAGTTGTTTTACATACATCTTAACGTTTATAATGTTGTATCTCTTGAACTACATGTGATACAAATTTGCAGGTACATGCAGTGGTATATGTGAATAATACCTGCAAAATGTGTCACAGATGCAGTTAGTAGTAAAGAAATATTAAATTAAAATGTCATGCCTGAAGCAGCAGTTTTACTGCATGAACAGTGAAAATATGGTAAGCAATAAACTTTTTTCTTTTCATCATCGTGTGGGGATTGTCAGTGAGGAAAAGCTTTCATAAAAGTTCAAAATTACACTGATGGAAAAAAAAATCACTACACAAAGAAGAAGTTGTGTGATATAAACAAAAGTTAGTTGGCATGTTTATACATCTGAAAGGTGATGTCTATTCAAATCTCACATCAGTCGCATGAGAGTGGCACTAGTAGTATCGCTATGAGGGTGCAAATCAGATTTCCTTTAAATACATGCTGTAATGCTTGTTAGTGTTAGTTACCTTTGAGATTGGACTTAGTGTGTTGATGTTAGTCAAGAATGCCTTTAAGGTGACAAAGACACCATTATCAGCATCTCACTGAGTTTGAATGAGATCACATGATAGGGCTATGAGAAGTTGAAACTTCCTTCTGGGTTATTGCAGAAAGACTTGACAGCAATGTAGCCACTTACGTGGTAGTTGGCATTGTTGGTCATGAGAATGCACGATCGCAAGAAGACCAGACTGCAGATGGCCACATGGTACTGCCGAGAGGGAAGACCATAATTTTTGGCATATGGCTCTGGCACATCATACTGCATCTGCTGCAGCTATTTGAGCAACACTTGCCACCACAGTGACACAATGAACTGTTACAAATCATTTACTGCAAGAACATCTCTGAGCCAGATGCCCTGTAGCGTATTTCCCACTGACCTCAAACCACTTTCATTTGTGACTTCAGTGCTGTCAAGTGAGACCTCATTGGAGAGCGGGTTGGAGGTCTGTAATGTTTTCTGATGGATTCTGTCTCTGTGCCAGTGATGGCATTGTGATGGTTAGGAGGAGGCCAGTTGACGGCCTGCAACCTACATGTCTGCATGCAAGATACACTGGACTTACACCTGGAGTTCTAGTCTGGGGTGCAACTTTGTGACAGCAGGAGCATTCTCTTGGTTATCCCATGCACCCTGACTGCAAATTTGTATGTCAGTCTGATGATTCGACCTTTTGTGCTGCCATTCATGAGCAACTTCCAGGGAGTGTTTTCTACCGCACACCCACATAGTACTGTTGTAACCCAACATGCTGTACAGAGTTTCGACATTTTACCTTTGCCTGCTCGATCACCAGCTCCATCTCCAGTTGAGCTCTTATGGGACACCATTACAAGACAACTTAAGTGTCATCCACAAACAGTGTTAGCTGCCCCTGTATTGACTGACCAGGTGCAGCAGGCATGGTACGCCATCCCTCAAACTGACATCCGTTGCCAGTTCAACACAATAAACGCACATTTGCATGCTTGTATTCAACCTTCTTCCAGTTACACCGGTTATTAATGTACAAACATTTCACATTTACAATAGCTTTTCTTGCCTTCATATTAAACTGTGATCTTGCAAATGTTAATACTCGATTATGTTACCTAGACAAATGTATTCCCAAAATTTCATTACCCTCAATTAACTATTTTTGATATTTTCCGTCAGTGTATGTGTAAAACTTGGAGCAAGTCACTAAGTACTCTCTTTTCCAAATAGTGGATGAATAAAGTCTCAATGCTATTGCATCATGTGCTACACATTATTTTCACCTCCACCCCCACCTGCTTGCTACATTGGTGGTTTTTACTCCCACAGCAATTCTTTGCAGACAGTTAGTGATATGTTACGAAGTTTGGTTGAAAGTGATGCAGTGGTTTAGGAAGATATGTGGAACATTCATACATACGTATGTACATACATATGTCCATTTTATATTCATTCTAGAGCAGATTGTATTCCCATTTTTCTGACTATAGAATTTCAGCTCTTGTCCCTCAAAACGTGATTTAGAAAGTTTTATTGTTTTCTCCTTTTCTTCTCATTGAGTCAAAGTACATACTAATAAGTTGCAATGGTCTTCCCAAGTTCACAAACTATTAGTTAATCATCTACATACTTTATTAATTCTTGTACTAATTCTCTTCATAATGATATATCTAAAGCACAAATCAGTATTGCCACTGTAATTTTCAATGCTTTAAATTGATAAGATTTTTCTCCAAATAAGAAGGCTGCATATGGTCTTGGGCCTTCATGCAATGGGACCTGCCAGTATATTCCAATTAAATCCATTGAACTTAAGAATTTTGCTTCTTCAAATTTGGGTAACAACTCTTCTGCACTCACAAATCTATCTCATTCCATCTCTATTTGTTTATTGAGTGTTCATACATCTAAGCCTAAATGAACATGTCCAGCAGGTTTTTTGACTATCAGCAATGGATTATTGTATACACTAAGACCACGTTCACAAATTTCAGTGTCAATCATCTTTTGTTTCCTGTCTCTCACTGCAGTCATAAGATTCATCATTACTGGATGTAGCTTGTAAAATAATGACTTGTCAGCTTTTACTTTCACCTTACAGCTGTATTCCTTAATTATTCTCAGTTTATCCAAGAACATCTCTTTAGGTTCTAACAAAATACTTTCCAGTTGAGATTTCTGTTCTTCTGACAATACACAGCTCTCTTGTGGGTACATGTGTAGTTTGCACAAGTTCTTGAACTATTGCAGCCTTTCTTCTTTTCCAGGCAGCTTTACCTTCCCTTTCCTTCTCTTTCACTGTTTTTATTCCTTTCCATTTGCCCCTTCCTTTCCCTCTCTTGGTGTTCTTCTGTATGTCAGTCCAGCTATACTCCTGCCTTTGTTTCGGCTTACCCCCATTTTTCCCCCTTCCCTATCCTCAACCTTGGTGACTCCTATCACTTCCCTTCACCAGGGAATTCATCCTCTTCTCTGGCTTGTGCTAGGGATGGGGCTCCCTCTCGGAACACCCCTCCCCAGCATTCTCAGAATAGGAAGCTTGCTACCTCGAGTCAGATGAGGACCCATGCTCCAAGGGCCCCAAAGCCTCTCTCTCTCTCTCTCTCTCTCTCTCTCTCTCTCTCTCTCTCTCTCTCTCTCTCCGATCCCAACATTGCTGCCATGTATTCCCTTATTGATAACACCTCCTCCCACCCTCCAAGGGAGAAGAAGAAACAGCACAAGGCAAAGGCTGAGGCTTCCTAGGGGGGCTTCACCCCTCCTCCTCCTCATCCCAAATTGGACCCAGTTTTTATGGATGTCACCCCATCTTCGTTGGTGACCATCACTGATGCGGTGATGTGACCTCCCCTCGGCTTCTATATGCCCTGGACTCTAGCCACATGATAATCCAGTGGAATTGCAATGGATATTACCATCACCTATTGGAAATTCAGCGACTCATTTCCTCTTATTCTGTCATGCTCTTCAGAAAACGCACTTACGTGATGACTACTCTACAACTTTTTGTGGTTATTGAGCGTCCTTTCAGAAGCATGCTGGCCCCTGAATAGTGTCTGGAGGGGTCTGCACTTTCGTTCGCACCGCTGTCATTTGTGACTGGATCCCTCTTTACACCAACCTGGAAGCAATAGTGGTAAGAGGGTGAACAACCCCAGCAATCACCATTTTCAATGTCTACCTCCCTCCTGGTAGGCCACTTCCTTATGTTGCCCTGCCTGCCTTAATACAGCAACTCCCACCACCGTACCTCCTACTCAGGGATGTCCATGCACGTCACCCCCTGCGGGGGAGTGCCTCTTTGATGGTTAGGGATTTTCTAATTGACCAAATTATTGCAGACTTTGATTTGTGTCTCCTCAATGATGGCTCCTCTACCCACTTCAGTGCTGTCCGTGACACCTTTCCTGCTATTGATCTCACAATCTCCTCACCTACTCTCATTGCTTCCCTACAATGGTCACCCCATGATGATCTTTGTGACAGTGACCACTTTCCAGTGATTCTCTCATTTCCCTGCTGCACCAGGCCGATAGGCCCCCACATGGGTCATTCCACAGAGCCAGGTGGCCTTTATATACATTTGCTGTCCACTTTGACACCTCTCTCTCAGATAGTATTGATGCAGTCATGCAAGATATCTCTACCACTCTTCTTCATGCCACTGGTACTGCTATTCCTCTATCCACAGATCCCCATCGTCATTGACCAGTACTGTGGTGGACCAAGGACATAGCAGTTGCTATCCAGGACTGCCAGTGGATGACAGTGATTTAAATATCACCCTTCAGACACCATTCTTCTCACCTTTAAGCATCTCCATGCTAAGGCTTGCTATCTTACTAAGCAGGAGTGCTATGTTTCCTGCTGGCGAACATATGCCTCTTCATCACAGGTTTGGTTCAAGCTTTGTAGCCTTCTGGGCCGCCAGCAACAGTCTATGTCCAGGGTCTTATTCTCCAAGGGGTTCTGTGCACTGATCCATTGGTCCTTGCAGAACTTGCAACACACTTTGCAATAAGATCGGCATCCTCTTCTTACCTTTCTCTGCTAAAAATGCTGAGTTTAACAGACCCCGCTCTGTTTCAACCCCCACCAAAATGAACCTTGTAGTGAACCCTTTACTGAGTGGGAATTCTTGCAGGTCCTTACTTCTTCACATGACACGGCCCCAGGCCTGGATTCCATCCACAACCAGATGATCCAACATTTGGACGTTAGCCAGAGGCAACATCTCTGGGTCTTCAACTGTATTTGACTCACGGGTGCCATCTCCTCACAATGGTGAGACAGCCAACGTCTCTCGACAGCTACCGCCCAATTAGCCTGATGAACATACTTTGTAAACTGCTTGAGAGGATGGTTAGCTTCCGATTATATTGGGTACTCGAATCTCGGGGCCTTTTGTCCCTGTATCTGTGTGGCTTCTGGGAAGGATGATCTCCAACTTACCATTTGTTCAGATTGGGAACAGCAATCCGACAGGCTTTTGCTAGCTGCTGGCATCTTGTTGCAGTTGTCTTTGATCTGCATAATGCATACGACAAGGCTTGGCAACATCACATTTTAATTACCCTCCAAGATTAGAGGTTTCGTGGCCCCCTTCCAGTTTTTATTGGAGAGCTTTTATTCCACTGCCTCTTCAGAGTTCAAGTTGTCTCTTCACTCAGCACTCCTGGTATTCAGGAGAACAGTACCCCGCAGGTTTCTGTGTTAAGTGTCACATTCTTCCTCATAGCCATCAATGGACTTGTAACCTCTGTTGGGTTGTGGTTACCCTGGTGTTGTATGTTGATGATTTTTGCATCTGGTGCAGCACCCACGCGTTAGCATCCGCTAAGTGCCCGCTGCTAGGCACCATCCAACATGCCTCTTTATGGACCGTATCCCATGGCTTCCTCAAAGCGCCTGTTATGCATTTTTGTCATTGACCCACAGTATGCCCCTATACAGAACTTTATTTAGGTGACCAGCGCCTAGATGCAGCACAGTCCCGTTTCTTGGGCATTATTTTTGATAATAAGCTCACTTGTCTGCCCCATGTTCTCCACCTGAAGACTGCATGCATGCAGAAGCTTAATGCTCTCCGCCTCCTGACCCACATTTCTTGGGGTACTGATTGTTCCCCTCTCCTCCATCTGTACCGTGCTGTGGTCTTGTCCAGACTAGATCATGGTAGGCATGTTTATAGTTCAGTGGCTCTTTTCACTCTGAAAATACTTAACTCTTTTCACCATTGTGAGGTGCATCCTGGCTATTGGTGCCTTCCCACTAGTCTTGTTGACAGTCTCCTCACAGCAGCGGAGATTCCCCCTCCACAAATACAATCGAGCCAACTCCTAGATTATTACGCAGTTGCCATTCATTGGTTCCCTGAACATTCTGTGTAGCCTGTCCTCTTTGCAAACAAGGGTTGCCTCTGTCCTGCTAACTGCCCATGGGGGGAATTGCCAGTTGGACTGCATCTCACTTCCCCCTCTCAGGAGCTTCATCACCACTCACAGAAATGCACCCCGTATATTTACTCCTGCACCCCACCTTGGATGGTGCCTAGACCATGGATTAGGATCGACCTATTCCACAGTCCAAAGGTCTCTGTTGCTCTTTTGGTCTTCCAGAGTTTTGTGCATACCATCCATGCGGAGATACAGGGTACTACCATTTTCTACACTGATGGTTGTTAGACAATAGATAAGGCACAATATGTTTTCACATCTCCTATGGTCTTAGAATACCATTTATTGCCAGGAAGATGTAGTGTGTTCACAGCAGAGCTGCTAGCCATCTCCATTTTGTTTCTCAGGCCTCCACCCACAGTGTTTTAGTATGTACCAACTCAATGAGCATCCTGCAGACTATTGACCAATGCTATTCTCATCGCCCTCCGGTCTCTGCTATACATGACTTCTTTCTGCCCTTGGCTATGCCACATGCTCAGTTGTCTTTCTGTGGGTCCCAAGTCATGTGGGCATCCCAGGGAATGAACTTGCTGACCATTTGGTTAGAGAGGCAGATACTTAACCCCCTATTCCCTTTCATGATTCCAGCTGCAGATATGTGGATCTACATCAAACCTCTCTTTGCTTAAAAGTGGAATGTCATCTGGTGCACTACTGCTCTCAATAATAAACTCATCACAATCAAGGAAACTACTGCAGTTTGGCACTCTTCCTTGCACTCCTCTCAGAAGGAGTCCACTGCCTTCTGCTGTCTAAGCATTGGTCATACCAGGCTGACCCATTGTTTCCTTTTGTGTAATGAACCACCTCCACAGTGTGGTTGTGGATCCAGACTGATGGTACCCCATATATTGGTGTAATGTCCCCTTCTTTTGGTCCTTCGTATTAAGTGTAGTCTTCCAGCTTCCTTGCTTTCAATATTAGCAGATGATTCACAGATGGCTGAACTGGACTTCAGTTTCCTCCATGAAAGTGGTTTTTATTTTTAAATGTAAGGTTTTGCTTCATTCCTGGAGCAGGGACAGGGTGGTTGTGGTTGAGGCCTCTCTTCATGTTTTCTCAGTGTGAAATTCCATCTCATTCCCCATGGAAAGACCACTCTTTTATCCCTCTGTCTTTTCCAGTTTGTAAATTTGGTTTACCCTTTTATGCCTTCTACTATGTCTGTTGTAACTTCCTCGTTTTATAGTTTGACTCCTTTGACAGGATCCATCCACTTTTAGCAGACCATCTCTCTTTGGCGAGTAACTTTGGAATTGTGGGACTGATGACCTCACCGTTTGGTCCCATAATGCTTATCAATCAATCAATCAATCAGTCAGTTATATTCATCTAGTACAATAATATCAATAGATGCCACGAAATGACTATGTTCCTCCAAAGATGTATCTTCCTTAAATTCTGTTGGAATTATTTTCAAAAGCTAGCTTCTTCATTACTTGTTTTCCCTACAGCTCTTTTCTGGCTGAAATCCAATAATATTTTCTTATCTGCTAAAAAGTCTGAGCCTAATAGATAATCTGTGTTTAAATGTGATACCTCTAACAATGTTTGATAAAAGGCTCACGTTTTAATGGTAATTGGTAGTTGTTTTTCTGAATAGTTTGATCTTGTTAGGTGCCCAACAATATGTTTCTTATAACTACCCCAACTATTACTATAATAAATTGAGTCAAGTGGCTCAAATGTTAACTTTTCTTGAGTTCTGGACAACCAGTACTCCCTTGTTAAACTCTTCCTGAAAATCATTCCAAGAAGAGAATTCTTCAGAATGAGCAGTTACCCACTCAGCCACTCAGCAGCATCCCCTTCCAAATAACTTAGGCCAGAATCAATTCTCTTGGAGTCATCCCAACTTTTAAGCAAAGATTTACAAAATAGCCTTAAGAAATGCATAGGATGTACATATCCCTGTGGTCTGAGTTCTAGAAATTATTTGGATAAATTCATCCCACTTTCTAGACGTAACTCTTCTAACAATTGTACAGGAAACTCTCAATTAACAGTAAACCTCTTTCTATTAACTTTTCTTTTCACCAGTTCATTCCACTGCATTCTGAACCCAGGCTCTGTTCAATTTGTGTTATCTGAGGAATTGGGTGTCCTGGTAGATGATTCAATCTTCTCCAGGACTTTCTGTTCAGTTAAATCACTAACATGATCTTCCAAAGTTGGAAGAGTAGAGCCTGAGATGGCAACTGCTTCAAAATCTTAAGTCTATTCCAAAACATTTAAACTTACTTTCATCTCTGAGATTTGTCTATGTACCTAAGCAAATTCCTGTACAGTTAAATCCTTAGTTATATGTGTAAACTGTTCATTGACTTTATTTCTCACTAAGTCACATTGTTTAATTACATAAGAGTGTAACTCCTCTGTGGAAGCAGATGTTCTAGTATGTAACTCAGGTATTTTTTGATTAATCTCTATTTTTGTCTTTGTGTGACTGTGTAACATGTTCAAGTCTTTGACCCTGTTCATGTACTTTATCTCTTAAAGGTGCACTAGTGATTTCTAGTCTGTCGTTCAGTGATTATTTGGTCTTTAGTCTGTGCCAAAACTTTTTCATACTTAACACCTTGAGTTTCAATTCTAGCATCAAGTTTAGTATTCAGTTCACCACCTGGAAACTTAAAATCTACTTTTAAATCTGCCCTTAATTATTCCCTCAAACATTTAAAAACAAATCTTGCAAGTGCTCCTCCATGTCTCTCATCACTACCGGCATAAAGTAACAATAAGACTAGGTTTTATACTAATCTCCTCTTATGAAGAATTGTTGCATTGACAGCATTATTTCCAGTAAACAATATTTCACACACCAATGTCCTGTAACTGTTTACATGTTATACCATCACCATAACAAAAAGAAATCAGGTTGTATTTATCACAACTCACCAAACAATGCTTGTGTATCTTGCTCAATCATGATGCGAACAGGAAGTTGGATCACTGCTCTGGGTGAGCGGCATTGCTGTAGGTTGATACATAGCATACATGATTACTATCAGCTGCTGGGGTGTCATTGTGGATTAATGGAACAATTGTCATTCTTAGAAGTTGTAGTCCATGGTTTTCTGGCTTGTGGATTTATTAAACTCTTCTCTGATGTAAGCATTGCTGATGGGTTTAATAATAACTCATCAACCAGTCAGTTCTTAAATTTCTTCCACTGCAGTATTGGTGATGGTTTGTACATAGCCCTTATCATGGCTGTTGATTCCGTTGCTAAGGACAACAGTGATACTTTCTGACGAAATGTTCCTTCAAAATTGTTTATTTCTTCTTGATTACTATTATTCTCATTTGAATGTACTTGATTTTCCAGCACAAAAGTATTCCAGTTCGTGCACTTGGGGTGACATAATGAAGTGTTTTCCATTCTGTGAGATAGTATGATTCCCATGATTTTTATTTTATAATTGCCATGATTTTTATTTTTGATCTGCTGCTTCTTGTTAAATGTTCAGACAAACTGTGTAATTCTTCTTTAATGTGGACTTCTTTTTCTGTTGCAACTTCTGTGCTGGCAGCAGTAAACTTTTCTCACATTTTCAACTTTCTACCAACTGAGAGAAAACATTTCTTCAGAAATACGATTATATTGATTTTTCATAAAGATTCATATTCATACATACACTGTAATATTACATGCATTCTGTGGGCCATTAATGCGAGTTCTCTTAACGTGTTCTGACAGACAATAATCTTTTTTTCCTTCCATACATCACTCCCCTTGTCACTGTATACACACTTCCATGGCATGCCACGCATCTCCAAGCCAGGATACTGCAACATGGAATAAACAGCCAAACCAGCAAGTACCATGAGGTGCAGTAAAGCTGCTATCATCATCCCACTTTGCAGACACACTGCATCCATCCATACTTATGTACGTGCACAAACAATCATAAACTTCCAAACAGTAAACTATTATAGATTAACCAACCAATAAAAATAAATACTTTCACAGTGATGATCATTTGTCAGTTCGGTAGACAATGCACAACACATCACTTCACCCAAATGATATGTTACACTACAAGTTTTGCATAGCTGGAGACACATAGTAACTGTGCCTGTGTGAATTTGCAATAGATTTGGCTACCATCTGGAAACAGTTATAAGTCACGGTTGACAGGTTTCAGTCTGGTGACCTAAGCTGCAGCAATGTTGGGACACCTATAATGAAAATAATAGGACCTTTGGTGCTGCTGGAATCATTTATAAACACAAATGTTTTTGTGCCTTCTATTGTGCAATATGTGACTAGTTTGTCGTTTTTTTAAAATGTGATGGACACTGGTAGGATCACACATCTCTGTTCTGTGAGTGGAAGGCATGTGGGATTAGCCACATGGCTGTCCTCTTACACTGTAGCAACAGAATTGAGGTGTTTTCCACTGTTGTAAAAAAGCTGAGTCAGCATGAAATGCTTTGCCTCTTGAGCCAGTGGCCAGTCATCTTCACAGGTTCTGAGAAGCTTTGAGGGTGCATATGTTGATCATTGGTAGTTACGAGATTAGACAGGTAATTGACACTCAGAGAAATAGCAGGCAAGTGTGCACTTGGCATGTTTGCTGGGTCTCATCTGAAATGTGAAATGGAGAAGAAGAAGAGTCAGATGAAGCTGCAAGCACCGAGGATAGTGGATGGTGGGAGATATTGCGAGATGTGTTGAGTATTTGGGCCGGATGGAAAGTGTGTTCAGATAGCCGAATAGGTTAATGTGTCCACTCACTTAAGGGGACCACACAATGCCTATCTAACCCATGTTAATTTAGGCAAGTATTTGACCCATTTCTGAAAAAAACTATTTGATGCAGGACCTTAATATTTTTACTGTATGTTACATGATGCTAATAGAGTCAACTTTACTAAAATCTACTTTATCCATTTTATAGTTTTTAAGAAATACTTTTTTTAAATTTATTAACAAAAAATATTAAGTTTTTTCTGCAGAAAATATTTTTTGTGAACTTTCTAATGGGGGAATAGTAATGAATGTAGTACCAGAGGTGGCTTTTTATGTTATACAGAGTCTCTGAAAATTTCATTCATTTATCTGTGATAGTTTCTGATATAATGGGGCATATGTACTGAAAATTTTAGTTTGTGGGAAATTGACTTTATAGAAAAAACTTTTGAAATTTGTTACTTACAGTTAATTAATACTGTCCTGCTGCATATGATGGCCCTTCTTTGGCTTCTAGCAGGTCTTCCAGCTTCTTTTTCACCTTCCTGGATGTTTGTCTTGCTTTCTTGGCCATATTAGATGCAGACCTCTCTGCATCGGCTATCTTTATTTTATCACAATGTTGCAGCCCAGTGATCATATTTTCACCAGGATTAATTCCCAGCCTTTTCAGTACCCAACACTTCCCAATATTACCGCAATTGAATGTAATAACAGCATCGTGAACTCCTAGTTTCACTGTATGCATGCCTACAAATACAGTTTTAGGAAGGCGGTTCCAAATTATGCTGTTGAAACATTCATTTGCGTTCTGTGTCTGCCCATGCAGACATTTCCTTAGAAGTTCAGGATGAGCCAAGTCTCTGAAAATTGGTTTAATTGCTATAATAACAGCAGCAGGAAGAGAATGCTGGTGAGAATAAGATTCTCCATTTTCCTGAGCCCTATTGTATTTGCACCACGAATTTTCTCCTGATGGACACAATGCATGACATGGCTTATCGTCAGTAGAGGACTTATGGAAAAATATGGCCCAAACATCTCTCTTCATTGCCTCCAGATTTTCTTTATTTCTCCTAATTGCCTGCCCATAGTATACCTGCACGTTTTCTATTTCAGTTTTAGTTAACCGACCCTGTCTTGTCAACAATTTTCCATCTTCTAATTTTTTTCCTCTCATATCAACAGTTAGTTTACTCAGACTTGTTCCCAAACGTTTTTGAACATGGCCTACACATTCTATTTTGCTAATAATGGCATCTCCATATGGCTTAGAGTTCACTACTTTCTTGTATGCCTTACTGTCACCATCGCCCAAATATTTGGTGTACCGTACGCCTCTTGTTTCTACAGAGCAATGAAATATTTGTTGTACTCCATAAACTTCCATACCACCACTTGTTCCTCTAAAATTAGCCACACAGTTGTGTTCTTTATGTTCATTGACTTTACAACATGTGCAATGTTTAGACATGATCTCCACATCTAACACTTTAGCGGTGTCTACACTCGTGGCAGTCACTACTCCATTCAGAGAAGTATTTCCTCTTTTCTGCCAACTTCCATCAAGTACAACTGCAATATCTGAACATCCATCATTTTCTTCCACTGCTTCCCTAGCAGCCAGTTTCCTGCTTTCCTCACTGACCTCACATACAGCTTTCTCTAATATTGCAGTCAGTTTTCCAAATTTATTCGGTGGTTGATGTAAGTTCATCACTGAACAAAAAGTTCTCCCTGCAGCCATGCCCTTGCCAATGGATCGTAAGGCGTAAACTAATTTAGTATTGATTTCATAAGGGCCACTTGCATCTGGTTTTGAAAAACTCATAAATGAAATCACAGGTGAGCATTTAGTGCAAATTAAATCCAAAGCAATTGCTAGACCTTTTCTCCCACTGGCACTCTCACAAATTTTCGCACTCTGTGACTCACTACACTGTCTACATTGTACAAATTTAGAAATTACATCTGATAATATTCTCAAATTTATAATTATGTTACTGCACCCCTTGTCACTTACAGTATATTCTATGTAACTCTCTTGAAATGGTGAGAGCTTCTTTGATGATGCACTTGTTGAAGAATTACAATCACAAACATTGTTGCCAGGTGACATAACCTCTTGTACAGAAAGCTTTCTAAACTTGCTTCCTCTAAATTGTCGTTTCTTGAAAATGCCTTTATGTTTCATCATCTTCAATAAACACAACAAAACGCACATAAACAAGCACTGCAAACGTAAGTATAAAAACTACTCGCAATCACACTTGGAAAAAACTAACCGCGTGTTTGAAAGCATGTTCTTTACAAACAGCAGAAACAAAAGAATACCGACTGTTGCATTCCATTGATAGCCAACACACTCGGGAGCATAAAAAAAAAAAAAAAAAAAAAAAATAATCATAATGTGCAATGTTGGGGATATAAAGATCTAAAATATATGCAGAAAAGTGGGTGACAGAAAAGTGGGCATGGCACATAATCACGTGTGGTAGGAAAATGCTCTTTAAATGCTGGAAAAAAATTTTTTTTTCAGCGAAATCCTTTTCAGAGTACTTAAATAAAACCTTAATCTATCGAAATATGATGAAAACTGAAAATCAATTTTTTTCGACCTGAACCATGGTGTGGCCCCTTAAGTGGGAGTCCTTGTCCAGGGCAATACCATTGGAATTATTTCAAAGCTCAGTTGTGACTGAGGTCTGAATTTCTCATACGTCATGTGTATATATGACTGTTGAATCAAAAAATAGTGTGTGTTCTTTCAGACGTCTCCAAAAGAACAGACACCACACACATCAACATGTTACTCATGGCAACATAACAAGAACAACATCAACTCATCAAAGAACTTGCACAACAACACTGATATCATTACATATAAAATAAAATATGAAATTATAGTTTATGCATTCCTTTACACTCTCCCACCATGTTCATATTTCATTATTGGCTCACTAACTTAGTCATTCCAATCAAAGTTTACTTTCTTCATAATATCTTCGCTGGTAGACCCTTCATAAAAATTTCTGTTTCTCGCTCTTTTGCTGAAACATGTCCTACATTGATCTCCTCCTCATTGACTAACTGCCGTACTTACTGAAAACAAGTTTCAATATTTTTAGAGTGCTCATAGAATCCTGTACCTTTTACATATTTAATGGTACTTTGGTTATCAGCATAGTACTTTGGTTATCAGCATTTAATGTAGCAAGTGAACTTTCTTCAATAATTTTAGCTTCCTTCAATAAATCATCCAGCCACATTAGTGACTTACTTGGCTCACTTATAGCAACAAATTTGGCTTCCAATGATGACTGTGCAACACATTTTGAACTTTACTTTTCTGGATTACTGGTCCACCACAATACCTCATTAAAAACACCACTTGAACTTCTATCAATTTTTCTCTTGCGTGATTGGTGTCACTATTAGGTTCTATAACAGAAGTCATTAATTTTCTAAACTGTATTTCATTGTCAGTTGTATCTTGTAGATAGTGAAGAATTCATTTAACCAGTTTAAGGTGGGCTTTACTAGGTAAATCTTATGCTCTCATTGACAGCATGTGTTAGATCTGGATGTGTTCTTAATGTTAAATACATGAGACTACCTAAAATCTCTAGTGTCAGTGTCATTAGCTGGTGGTGAATCACTAGCTACCCATCCTGGTTCAACACATAGTGTTGTAAGGTAACAGGGGATAATATGGAACTCTTTCAAGTAATTTAAAATTTAAAGCACGGCAGCAGAGATAATATGCTGGGCAAAATAGACCGGAAAATACTTGTTTGTGTTTTGATGGACGTTGTAGTTCCTTGGGATAGTGTTTTGGCTTTCTTTTAATTGCAACGAATTATATAAGTGTGGTGATAATTTGTAAAATTATATAATGTATTTAGATTTAAGTATTTAAATATTATAAAATATTGTAAACGAATTGTGGCCATGTTTAGCAATTGTTTTGACTACTGTGGTGTCATGTGACCCGACTCAGGACTGTGGATGTGAGTGGGAAAATCGGGGTCTTTTGTCGTTGGCCGTTGTGGTGGTGAGTTGGGAGCGGGAAAGTGCCGCGAGTGCAAGCATGGGCGCCAGGGTATGCGAAGGAACAAAGTGAAAGTGTGTGGGTGTGAGACAAACAGTGTACGAATTGCACCGATTATTATTTGTGAACTTAAAAATGCATGGCCACAACGTTAAAGTGTTTCTTTTGAATAAATAAGTTACAATCTGAACGTGTATAGTTCAATTCACTGCTCTTCAAAATCCAGCCAATATCAGGCTCAATAATAGGGGCGCAAATGCAACCGTTTACTACCAACCCCCTTTACAGATGAGCCACGTGAAAAATAGGTAGTAAACGAGCCCGAGTACAGTTGCAATTGGGGGCTCGTCCGGGATAGGACTTTCTTCCATATTCCATAGTATTTCGGAATCGAATGTCCGTCTGATGTTAGGCTTTTGAACAGTCAGTTTGGGGGCTCTGAGCTAAATCGGTGCATTAGGAGTACCGGAGTGTTTGTGCTGGACAAGATAGCGCTGCACCGTGGTTACGCCGATATAAGGCCACCACGATTGTGAAGCAGTCAGTTACACAGTCTAATGAGTCGACCACGTGTTGCCGCGGGTAAAAACCGCCGTGCTTGCCGTATCCACGTGTTGCAGCGGGTAAAACAGTCGTCCGTGCCGCGATACGTGCTGCCGCAAGAAGAAACCGTCGTCCGTGCCACGTCCATGTGCTGCTACGGGTAAAGCAGTCGAAGCTGTATCCGCTTGCTGCCGACGATCAACGCCGTAGTCCGTGCCACCGACCAACACTACTACATGCTGCCAGGGGCCTACGCAACGTGTTCTCGCTCCTGATTGAGTTTGCTGTGTCTCCACGCCGCCGATTAAGATTCATTGCATAGCTGTGCCGCGGAGCTCACTGCAGACGTCGCGTCACACGGGGATTTAAAAGATAAGTACAGTCAGCAGCTACATTGCAAATTTGTGTCCTTTCATTAGCCATGGCCGATGAGACGCGTGAATCTCAAAGTGAAGGCGAGTCGGTGGATGTTAGGAGTACCTGTAGTAGCCCTAACATGCCAAAAGAAATAGGCTGGATACCAGGAAGTGACCTCAGCACATTTTTTGTAAAACTTACTAGTAAATTAGGAGAAATAGACTCGAAAATAGGGAATATAAAAACTGCAATAGTTGGAGAAATGGATTCGAAAATAGGGGATATGGAATTAAGGCTTAGTGATAAAATAAAGACAGTGAGTGAAAAATTTGATCAGCTAGATCTCAAATTCACTCAAATTACAGATAAAGTTGAAAACACAGTTAAAATTGTTGAGGGAATTATTGAGAGAGCTGATGAGGTTGAAAGAGGCCTAGTAGCCAAGGTGGACACTGTGCAAAGTAATCTTGTGGGGCAGATTCAGGTACAGGAACAGAAATGCACATTATTTCAAAGACAAACAGAGGCAGACATTGAATCCATTAAGATAGGAGTGCTGGATTGCCATAAGGGAATTACTGACAATAAGAAGGAATTAGAAGGGGAAATAAATGTCTTGAGGGAAACAGTTAATACTGTGGCAGCAGGGAATGGAAATTTATTGTTGGGATATCCTCTGGGGCATGGATTTCAGTCAAAACCTTTTAATGGGGAGAATAAATACCATGCAGTTGACTTCCTAGCTGCATGTAAGGATAACTTTGTGACAGGGATGAGTGAGCATGCAAAAATTAAATATGTTAAGAGGCAGTTGGAAGGGGGAGCTCAAACATGGGCAAACCAAAATGATGATAAATTTTGTGATTTTAAAACTTTCGAAAACCTGTTCTTGAACAAATACTGGGGCCAAGCAAAACAATTAAGATTGCAAAACGATTTTTTGAATGGATCCAGTTACAAGAGTGGAAAGGAAAGTATGAGAGAGTTCTGTGTTAGAGAACTGAATAAATTAAATCATCTGGATAGGCCACTGGGCGTATTAACAGAAATATCTACACTAAAGAGAAGATTACCAGAGCATTTGCAATGGGATTTGATTCACAGTGCAACAGATTCAGTGGAAGAATTTCTTAATTTTGTGGATAATATGGACAGGGCATTGTGCTACAGACCTAAATACATGGAACATAGGGAGAGTGGAAGGTATCATGAAAGGGGAAACAGTATTAATTATGAATACAGTAATAACCATAACAGGTGGAGAGAAGATAGAAGTAATCAGAATAATCAGGATAGAGATTGGAGAAGCACGCCACAAAGGTATAACAGAAATTTTGGAGGGAGAAGAGACAATTTTGATCAGATGAGGAGTGATAGAGAAGGTATGAGAGTAGGAATGCCAGATGCAAATGGACAGGGTAGGCAATCAAAAAACTAATTGATGCCTCACTTAAGGTCCGCAGGGGGGCTGGTAATTATGTGAACAGGGCCAGACAAGGACATGATGGGATGAGTAATAAAGTCAGCAAGGAGAATAGGGAAATTGGGATATGTCATATGGATGCTGTCTTAGGAAATGAAAATCTATGGGGGGGTTTTAACAATTATAGAAATACAGATAAAAGGTATAAGAGGAAAAAAGGGAACAAGGCTAATATCAGCAATGAACAGTGTGAGTTTTACATTGATGACATGTTTAAAAGGGAAGAGAAATTACAAGCAGAGGAGGACAATATTGGTTTGTGTGCAGCAAAATTCATTGAAAGATCAGAGACAGAGGTATTTTCATCAAAAGGGGGAACAGAAGTGGATATGGAATTAAGGGGCAATGTTCACAGTAATAATGGGTGTGATGAATGGGTAGAGATGTCTATTGGAAATAGTATGGAGAATTGTGGAAAAGGTGAGGAGAGGGTTATTCAGTGTGATGTAAAGGCTAATATGAGTGGTGTATTTGACAATGTGGAAAATGCTGGTAAATTACCTACTGATAAGGTTACTGTGCTTGTGGGTGCAGGTGTTAACTGTGGTAGTGATAATGACTTCGGTGTGGATATGGAAATGCGTAATGATATGGAGAATGTTGCTGTAGGTTGCCCAGAAGATAAAATTGAAACCTATGTTTTCTTAACTGATGATGCAAGCCTCAAAGATGTTAATTGTGGATGGTTAGGAAAGGAGGAGGCTGATTATGATTTGAGTGATTGGGTGTCCTATGCAAAATTACATAAAGCTTTGATGCCTGAAGAATGGGGTAAAATAAAATTTAAAATTGCCAGAAAATTGGAGGAATTAAGTGAAGAAGAGAATGTTGAGTTTGCTATTAAGGATCTGTTTGAAGGGGATACTGATGTATGTTTTGGAGAAAGACCTAAAGATATTTGCATTATGCAAGAGGAAAGCAGGAGTGAAGTAGAAAGAGATTTATTACAGGAATCAGGGCTGAACAGAGTAGAAATAGAGGTGATACAGCCAATAATTGATATCAGTGTGGGAGGAGTTGCAGATGTAGCATTATTAGACTCTGGCTCAAGTTTATCTGCAATCTCTGAATCTTTCTGGCAGCAAATTAAAGGTTTAGGATTAATAGAATTACCAGTTACAGGAGTCAAAATTAAGACAGCAACTGGGACATGTAGCAAGCCCATCAGCAGGGAAGTATTACTGGAATTTAATAGTAATGAGTATTGTTTTGATATTAGTTGCTTTGTGGTGAAGGGTTTGGCGTTGAATGTAATTTTGGGTATGGACTTCTTGTACAAGTATGACTGTAGCATTTTTGTAAAGGACAGAGTGGTAGAATTTGATGCTGGTGGAAATAGACAAAGAATAAAATTTAAAGGGGAATTAAAAGGAGGTGAGACAATTACTCATTTACAAAGGCTAGAAGAGGTAGGTGATGAGATCTGCACTGAACAGCAGATACATGACAAAGTAAATGAAATGGGACATTTAAATGAGGAACAAAAGGTGCAGCTTACAGGTTTATTGTGTAAGCATAAGCATGTGTTCTCTGACAGACCTGGAAAAGTCGTAGATTTCAGTTACGTTTTGAGGGTATTGCCACGTGAAGTGATAAGGGCCAAACCTTATCCTAAAGCAATAGCTAATAGAGAGGCTGTAAGGGCAAGGATACAGATGATGTTGAAGTGGGGCATACTGGAAATGGGGAGGAGTGAGTATTGTAATCCAATAGTAGTGGTGAAAAAGAGGGATGGTTCTATAAGAATAGTACTGGATGCAAGAAAGCTAAATAAAATAATAGTCAAAGAAAATGATCAGCCAGAGAACATGGATGAGCTGTTGCAAAAATTTTATAATGTTAAAATTCTGTCAAGTATTGATTTGACTTCAGGGTTCTGGCAGGTGCAATTGGCTGAAGAGAGCAGAAAGTACACTGCTTTCTTATTTGAGGGCAGGACTTATATGTTTACAGTTGTGCCATTTGGTTTATCAATATCTGTAGCAGTCTTTGTAAGGGCTTTAAGTCATGTGTTGGGTGATGAACTAATGAGAAAATTGACAGTGTACGTAGATGACATTTTGATTACGAGTAGCAATTGGCAAGAGCACTGTCAGCTATTGGAGGATGTATTCAAGGCTATATCTAAAGGGGGGATGACCCTAAAGTTAAGTAAGTGTGAATTTTTTCAAGCAACATTACTATTTCTCGGTCATCAGTTAACTCCTGATGGCATTCTGCCCAATAAAGAGAAAATCAAGGCTATTGTTGACTGCAAGGTGCCAACGAACAGGAAACAATTGAAATCATTTATAGGACTATGTTCATTCTATAGGAAGTACATAAGTGATTATAGCCTGAATTCACCTAACTTATGTAGACTATTAAAGAAAAGTGTAACCTGGTGCTGGACATCTGACTGTGACCAGGAATTTAAAGCCATCAAGAATAGCTTAAAAAACAGCAAAATTTTGTTCTATCCAGATTTGTCTTTGCCTTTCTGTATTGGGGCAGACAGCTCAGATTATGGGATAGGGGCAGTGCTATTTCAGGAGAGGGTAGTAGATGGGAAGACCGAGCACAGGGCAATCGCTTTTGCAAGCAGAATGCTGTCCAAACATGAATTGATGTATGGTATCTCAGAGAAGGAACTGTTAGCCATAGTTTTTGGATTTCAGAAGTTCAGGATATATGTGGAAGGTAGGAAAGTGATTGTTTACACAGACCATAAGGCTCTGAGCTATTTGCAAGAATGTAAGCTGTTAAATAATAGACTCATGAGATGGGCCATGTTTTTGCAGCAGTTTAACTATGAGATAAGATATATTAAGGGCACAGACAACAATGTGGCTGATGCCTTATCAAGATTACCTTTCATTGGAGAAGAACATGAAGCGAATGGAGACGAGAAAGAACTACAGATATTGTATATGAAAGGAGTGGGTGGAGAGAAGGAAATCAGATCCATCTGTAAGGACATGAGGAGACTTCAGAATGGGGACCAAACCTTGAAGTTTATCAAAACAAACTTTGGAAGTAAGGAACATGAAAAAATAGCTAAATATTATAGAATTTATAAAGGTATTTTATTTAGACGAAGAAATTCGGACAAAGAGGAGTGGAAGGTATGTTTTCCAGATGAGCATGTAGAAAAATTAATAAATTACATCCACCTTAGCCATGGGCATTATGGGGCTCAAAAATGTTTGGAAATACTGCAGGACTATGTTAGTTTTAACAACATGGCCAGGAGAGTAAAGAGACAGTTGGCTTCTTGTGACAAATGTCAAAAAGTGAAGTATAATACTATTGCAGTACAAGGAGAGATGCAGAATATTGTTCCTAAAAGAAATGGTGAACTGCTGGCTATTGATTTATTTGGGAGGCTGCCAACAGGCCGAGGGGGTGTAAAGTATGTTCTTTCAGCTGTTGATGTATTCTCAAAGTTTGTAAGGCTGTATCCACTGAAAAAGGCCACTAGCCAGAATATAATTAACAAGCTAGAGAAAGATTACTTTGTGAATGTTATAAAACCAGAGAATGTTCTGTCTGATAATGGAGCACAATTTGTATCTAGTGTGCGGGGGAAGTTTATGCAAAGATCTGGGATGAAGCATATAAGGATTTCAGTGTATCACTCTGCGGGAAACCCTGCTGAGAGGTATATGAGGGAGCTGGGTAGGCTATGTAGGACATATTGCAGTAAAAAGCATAGTACTTGGGCAGAATATATAACTGTGTTTGAGGATCTTATGAACACAGTGAAGAGTTGTGCAACAGGATTCTCACCCTATGAGCTCATGAAAGATATCAAGCCTGACAATCTAATAGCAGAAAACATAGATTTTCCTCCATCTCAAGACTTGACAAGTCAAGAGAAGATGCAGGTGGCCAGACAGCAAATGTTAAAGAAAGGACATGAGAGACAGAGGAGGCATGGAGAAAGGTATAAGACAACAAAGTTCAAGGAGGGAGATAAGGTGTTGGTGAGGAACAAGAAAAAATCCAGTGACATTGATGGCGAAATCAAAAAGTTATTTGAATTATACCAAGGACCCTTTGAGATAATGGGTTGTCCGCACCCTAATGCATATAGGTTGGTATATCCAGTGTCCAAAAAGCCATTTGGACTGAGAAATGTAACGGAGTTGAAAAAATATGTTGTAAAAGAATAAAGATTAAGGAAGTGAGATTCCCATGTACACTATTGTCAAGTTAAAAAAAAATTATTGGGGGCTATGTATACGTGTATTTATAATTGGAGTATTATTTGTGTTACTGTGTATGTTGTGATGCCATTGTTGGTGGTCAACAAACTTCATTATACTGTATATATTTGCAATAAGGGAATCTGTTGTCCAATGGATTTGCACAACTGGTGTGGGTGTGATAAAAGCCTTGTTGAAAGTCATACGGGAACTGAAACCTACTGTGCATATAGTCTATTTCTGTATAAATATGTGGAGAATATAGGAGGGAGGAAATCTGCAAATAGTTTGTTAAAAAATAGTTGATATTTTTATTAAAATTTCTAATGTATCTGTGGCACCTGGGGTTGATACTGGTGCGTGGGGGTAGAAGTGTCGGAGGTCCTGATCTGGGAACATTTGAAGGGTGAAATAGAATATATTTAACTATGCCATGTTTGTGTTTGATTTGTGTGCATGTTTGTCATTTGTACAAACCTCAATAAGAACTGATCAGTGAAAACAGGATGTTCCAGGGAGGATTTGGATAGCCTGATTCCTGGGAAATGTGGGTCTGCATGTCTAGGCAAGATTTATGAGGATTTGATTAAATTTTGATAGGATGACTTGGCTAATGAGAGGAAGCACAGTGCTGTTGGCTGACAAGTTTGGAAAGACTGTATTCCAATGCATAAACCTGTGAACACAAGGATCTGGTTACAACAACTTCGTGCAACTTACAGAAACAACTGTGTAAAAAGTGGAAGTGTTAATGTGCAGTGAGTGGGCAACCTACATATAGACTAACATGGGCATTTATTTTGCCTGCCCAGTCGCTCAATAGGATACTATCTAATTGTATATTTGAGTTGGATACATTGTTGGATTATGTATGTATGTTTTCCTAATGACAGTACATACACTGATTAACTCACCACTATAACACTGTTCTACGTGTTTTGGTGCCATTATAGTTATAATTAAAATGTTTAATATATAAAGTAATATGGGTTCACTCCATTTGGTGCTACTTCATGTTGCCGTTACTAAGGTAATGTCACCATGAAGTGGGGGTATGTAAGGTAACAGGGGATAATATGGAACTCTTTCAAGTAATTTAAAATTTAAAGCACGGCAGCAGAGATAATATGCTGGGCAAAATAGACCGGAAAATACTTGTTTGTGTTTTGATGGACGTTGTAGTTCCTTGGGATAGTGTTTTGGCTTTCTTTTAATTGCAACGAATTATATAAGTGTGGTGATAATTTGTAAAATTATATAATGTATTTAGATTTAAGTATTTAAATATTATAAAATATTGTAAACGAATTGTGGCCATGTTTAGCAATTGTTTTGACTACTGTGGTGTCATGTGACCCGACTCAGGACTGTGGATGTGAGCGGGAAAATCGGGGTCTTTTGTCGTTGGCCGTTGTGGTGGTGAGTTGGGAGCGGGAAAGTGCCACGAGTGCAAGCATGGACGCCAGGGTATGCGAAGGAACAAAGTGAAAGTGTGTGGGTGTGAGACAAACAGTGTACGAATTGCACCGATTATTATTTGTGAACTTAAAAATGCATGGCCACAACGTTAAAGTGTTTCTTTTGAATAAATAAGTTACAATCTGAACGTGTATAGTTCAATTCACTGCTCTTCAAAATCCAGCCAATATCAGGCTCAATAATAGGGGCGCAAATGCAACCGTTTACTACCAACCCCCTTTACAGATGAGCCACGTGAAAAATAGGTAGTAAACGAGCCCGAGTACAGTTGCAGTGTACTGGATCTGCTCTGTCATACCAAACCTTGCCAACACTTTTTTGCATATGCAGTCTGATTAATCTGTAAACAATTTTCAAATCTTTGGATTTTGAGGCTGAATAGCAATTCACTTTGCTAACCACAATATCAAGCTCTTCTTGTAATTTTACTGTCTAACTATGAACCATTTCATCGGATCCCATCATCAGTGCATCATCCATATGAAATAAAAGGATTAGATTCCCTTCAAAGTGCATATGTAAATCAGTTTTGCTCTCTGATAAATTTAATTTCTTAAGTGCTTAATTTCTGAAGTACTCATTCAAGCTTACATACCAACATTTTGCTACTTGCTTCAATCCATACAAGCTTCAAAGCAGTCTGCACACATGACTTGAACCATTCAGGAATGTTATTTTGACAGTAAATTTTTTAATCTTCCAAGTTCATTGAACAGCTGCACAGAAAATGGCTTTGATTGTTTCAAATCTAACAACAGGGTGTAATGTTTCAGAAAAATCAACTTCTGGCCTCTGACTAAACCCCTTTGCAACAAATCTTGCCTTGTAGTGGACAACATCATTGTTATTATTCAATTTTGTTGCAAACAACTAGCAGTTACCTATAGCTTTTCTTCCGACTTGTAAATCAACTAATTTCCAGGTACAAAATTTTTATATGAGTGGGTTTTTTCATCCATTCCACCTTTCCAATCTTCTGCATCTGAAGACTTCAGTGCTTCATCATAGTCTTTTGGAACTTCCCTCAGCATCATCACCTTCATTTGCTCAGGTTCATTATGGTAACTTATTGACTGTTTAGTCATTTCCCTGCTCCTCAATCCTCATTGTCCATCACTATTTTTAGCTTCACTTAAAGAAACACCATTTGCCTCTTCAGTCACATCCACATGATCATGATTTTCTTTGAAGGTTTCCGATCATTCACTTTATATGGTGTTTTATTTTTAAAATCATCCACAGTTGAGACTTCAGCAAACTTGTTAATAACATTCATCAATGGTGGTCATAATGTTTCATCCTTTAATTTTGCATCTGAGCTGATAATAACTCAACTGGAAAGTATATACGTTAGTTATAGTCATCATATCCAACTATATAATCTTCCAAAGATTTAGCGTCAAACTATTTCCATCCAGATCAGTCAAGAGTGTGAGTTGCAGCAAGTACAGTTTCACTCCACAATGCTTTCGGAATATGCCTTGCTGACTGAAGCCATGGACACACCATCTCATAGATAATCCTGTTCTCACATTCAGCAACTCCATTTTGCTGTGGTGTGTATGGCACAGTCACAGAATGTTTCAACCCAATTGACTCAGCTCTCTTTACGTCACTGTTATCAAACTCCTTTCCACATCAGTGCTGCACAATTCCTTAATATTCAGTTGAGTTTGTTTTTTCACCATCTTAATGGAAATTGGCAAATTCTGTACAACCCCATCTTTTTGCCATAAAAAATATGTCACTCCGAAACCATAAAGTCACCCTTAAAAAAAGAAAATATTGATAGCCAACTAAATCCTTTTCTTTCATTGGACCACAGACATCATCCTGGACCAGATTATTTATCAGCTTGGTTACCTAAAACTAGCCGATGGTGTTTACTTAGCATACAATCTTCAGTGGCGCAGTGGTTAGCACACTGGACTCGCATTCGGGAGGATGACGGTTCAATCCCGCATCTGGCCATCCTGATTTAGGTTTTCCATAATTTCCCTAAATCGCTCTAGGCAAATGCCGGGATGGTTCCTTTGAAAGGGCATGGCCGACTTCCTTTCCCATCCTTCCCTAATCTGATGAGACCGATGACCTCGCTGTTTGGTCTCTTCCCCCTAACAACCCCAACCCCAACCCTGCTACTTAATATCGGCTGCTAACATCACCTATGAAGAGTATCAGTAGCTTCCTTTACAACAAAAAATTTGTTGGAGCTGAATCACTTTCATTGCGAAAGAATGAAGTTCATTCTTGCTTTCAGATAAAGCAACAGCATTTTGTGTGTTACTTCATTTTACTGTCATTTTTGATACTTTGATCAATACATTTCTCTCAAGCTTACCTAACAATAATTTACAAGCATCATCTGGACAGTACCACACATCTTCAAAATATGCCTGGTTCACCCTTTTACCATCAAAACTTTCAACATCAGTATGTTTACTTCCAAATGCTTTGATCTGCTCATTATTCTGAGTGCTGTCCATTTTCTTTGGTGTATCAAGAGGATTGTATGAAACATATCAATCTCAACAATTTGTTATGTGATGTATTGCAACACTGTCAATGTACCATTCATTACCTACTACTATAGTTACATTTTCAGATAATTCAGATTTCTCAAACCAAGTTTTTCCTGAAATTGCTGATGACTTTTCCACAGCCTGTAACGTTGCAGAATCAGATTGATTGTGTTGTATTGCATTGCATTACATTATATTGCAGACTTACCACAGCTAGGACAGTTTCTAGATAGATGACCTTTACCTTTCCATTTCAAGCATGCGCAATTTGCTTTGCAGTCTTTCGAAATAGGTCCACTTTTACCACAAGATAAATACTTCTTCACATCATGCTTGAATGAATTTCGCCTTTTTGCATAAGAACCATTTTATTTCTGTCATGTTGATGTCCTTCTCTTGGATTGTGGAAACACTGAAGTTACTACATTTGTTTCATGTCTTCCTTTTTTTGCAGCTCATTCACTACTGGCCGTTAAAATTGCTACACCAAGAAGAAATGCAGATGATAGATGGGTATTCATTGGACAAATATATTTTACAAGAACTGACATGTGATCACATTTTTACCACAATTTGGGTGCATAGATCCTGAGAAATCAGTACCCAGAACAACCACCTCTGGCCGTAATAACAGCCTTGATACACCTGGGCATTGAGTCAAACAGAGCTTGGATGGCGTGTACAGGTACAGCTGCCCATGCAGCTTCAACACGATACCACAGTTCATCAAGAGTAGTGACTGCAGTACTATTCAAAGTGCCTTCAATGCGAACAAGAGGTGACCGAGACGTGTAACCAATGGCACCCTATGCCATCACACCAGTGATAGCCAGTATGGCGATGATGAATACACACTTCCAATGTCCGTTCACCGCGATGTCACCAAACACGGATGCGACCATCGTGATGCTCTAAACAGAACCTGGATTCATCTGAAAGAATGACGTTTTGCCATTCGTGCACCCAGGTTCGTCGTTGAGTACACCATTGCAGGCGCTCCTGTCTGTGATGCAGTGTCAAGGGTAACCACAGCCATGGTCTCCGTGCTGACAGTCCATGCTGCTGCAAACATCATTGAACAGTTCGTGCAGATGTTTGTTGTCTTGCAAACATCCCCATCTGTTGACTCAGGGATCGAGACGTGGCTGCACAATCCGTTTCAGCCATGCGGATAAGATGCCTGTCATCTCGACTGCTAGTGATACGAGGCCATTGGGATCCAGCATGGCGTTCCGTATTACCCTCCTGAACCCACTGATTCCATATTCTGCTAAGACTCATTGGATCTCGACCAACGCAAGCAGCAATGTCACGACACTATAAACCGCAATCGCGATAGGCTACAATCCAACCTTTATCAAAGTCGGAAATGTGATGGTACGCATTTCTCCTCCTTGCATACAACAACGTTTCACCAGGCAAAGCCGGTCAGCTGCTGTTTGTGTATGAGAAATCGGTTGGAAACTTTCCTCATGTCAGCACGTTGTAAGTGTCGTCACCGGCACCAACCTTGTGTGAATGCTCTGAAAAGCTAATCATTTGCATATCACAGCATTTCTTCCTGTCGGTTAAATTTCACGTCTGTAGCATGTAATTTTCGTGGTGTAGCAATTTTAATGGCCAGTAGTGTAATTCAGACATTTTTCCTGTAAGTTGTACCATGTTTTCTCTCTTTGTTAGTATATCATACCAAGTTACACAAATGTGATCAAATTCTTTTGACAATGACTGAAGTAAACATGCACACAAATCAATTTCATCTATTGGTTTATTTAGCAGAGACAGCTTTTTTTGAACTTCATCAAATTTTGAAAAATGACCTATTCCCATTCAGTATTGGGAAACTTATGTCACAACAAGTTAATATTTTCTACAGATTAACTATCATAAATCTGGTGCAACCATTCCCACACACCTTTTGCAGTTTCACATGTGGCAACTCTAAGTAAGGGTGTTTTTTTATGTAGTAAGGAAATGAGATTTTTCTTTGCCTTCGAATTCACTTTAGTCCAAATAGCTAATTTTTCAACATTTACTGTTGATGTGGTGAAAATACGACTTACACATCATAAACTGTGTCCCATTCCAAAATAAAATGAACTTGTGGCTGAGTTAGCCTCTTGTGTAACTATAAAGAATTGTAAATTCCATGAACAAAAAACGGTACCAATAGTTGAAAGAAAGCACAGGTCTCACCCATCCACAAGAAGGGTAGTAGAAATTATCAACAAAACTACAGTCCGATATCCTTGACATCAATTTGTTGTAGAATCTTAGAACATATTCTGAGCTCAGACATAATCAGCTTTCTTGAACAAAATTATCTCACCGCAAAAGAGCATGGATTCCAAAAAAATGTGAAACCCAACTCCCACTTTTCTCACACAGCATACAGAAAGCTTTGAGTCAAGGGAGTCAGGTATGTGCAGTCTTTCTTGATCTCCAAAAAACATTTCAGTCAGTATCACACCTACACTTATTGTCAAAAGTACAATCATGTGGGGTATCATGTGACATTTGTGAAGGGATTGAGGACTTTTTGGTAGTGAAATGGTTGGTTGGTTGGCTGATTCGGGGGAGGTGATCAAACAGCAAGGTCATCGGTCCCATCAGATAAGGGAAGGACGGAGGAGGAAGTCGGCTGTGTTCTTTGAAAGGAACCATCCTGGCATTTGCCTGAAGCAATTTAGGGAAATTATGGAAAACCTAAATCAGGATGGCCTGCCACAGGTTTGAACTGTTGTCTTCCCGAATGTGAGTCCAGTATGCTAAGCACTGCACCACCTGGCTCAGTTGATATGGAGAATGCAGAATGTTATCGTGGATGGAGAGTCATTGTCAGACATAGAAGTAATTTCAGGTGTGCGTCAGAGTAGTGTGTTAGGACCCTTGCAGACAACATTAGTGGTAACCTCAGACTTTTTGCAGATGATGCAAGATATCTATAATACAGTACTGTTGGACATATTCAGTCAGATCTTGCTAAAATTTCAAAGTGGTCCAAAGATTAGCAAATGTTCAGAAATATAAAATTGTGTACTTCAAAATACAAAAAACCATAGTATTGTATTACTATAATATCAATGAGTCACTGTTGGAATAGGTCAGCTTGTACAACTAACTGTGTGTACCACTTTGTAAGGATACAGAATATAATGATCACATAGCTCAGATGTGGGTAAAGCAGATGGTATACTTCAGTTTATTAGTAAAATACTGGGAAAATACAGTCAGTCTACAAAGTAGATCCCTTACAAATCACTCATGCGACACATTATAGAATATTGCTCAAGTATGGGTGATAGCACGGGATATAGAACATATACAGAGAAGGACAACACGAATAGTCACAGGTTTGGTTGATCTATGGGAAAGTGTCTCAGAGATGCTGAAGAAACTGAACGGACTCTAGAAGGAAGATGTAAACTATCTCAAGAAAGTCTATTAACAAAGTTTCAAGCTTTAAATGATGGCTCTAGGAATGTACTACAACCTGCTAAATATTGCTCACATAGGGATCATGAGAAGAAGATTATAATAATTACAGCACACACAGATGCATTCAAACAATCATTCTTCCAGTGCACCATATGTGTATGGCGTTGGAAGAAACTCTAACAACTGGTACAATGGGATATACCCTCTACTGTGCACTTCATGGTAGACTTCAGAGTTAGATGTAGGTAACTGTAATTGCCCAATTCTCCTCACCAGTTACTTTTTTGGATTGTTTTTCTTCTTCAGTCACAATAATTATTCTTGTCCACATGTGTCAATTGAGACAATTTTCCTCTTCTCTGTCTTGTTTTAAACTTGAGAACTCATCAAATGACTTCATAAGCTGTCCTCAATAATGTGGTATAACATCGCAAGCTACATGCTTGAATTCATCATTTTTAGATAACATTTTTTTCTGCATAAACAAAGATTTGTTCAGTGTTATATATCCACATGATACTCATGGCAACATAAGAACAGCAGCAGCAGCTCAACTGAGAATTTACACACCAACACCGATATCATTACATACATAATTTGTATATTGCTTTACAGAAAGAAACAGTCATTTTCCCTCTGTCAGACAGGTACCTGTCACATACAGAAAAATATGGTTTCAAAAAATTAAGGAAATATTAGCGTCAAATGTTCAACTTTGTTTCTACATTGCATAGGGTTTATCACTCGACCACAAGCAGATACAGCAATGGAATACCTCGAGTGGAAGAAAACATTTCCTCCAGATGCTTCCACATGTTGCAGATGGCTAGAATTACAATTCGAAGGGCAAATAAATTTTATTTGCATCTTCAATAAACGGTTTGAATGTAATCAATGCAGCAGTCAGCCAAAAGCCTAGTTGCATTGTTAAAGGCAGTACACACTATGGTACTGGAAAATGCAGGGTGTGATGCAAACAGTGGAATGAATAAAGATGACTACTCACCTTATAGTGGCTTGGGGCGATAGAGATGGGCATGGATAAGGATTGGAATGTAGTCACTCAGCTTTCAAACTCCAGAGCAAAGGAACACACAGGCACCTAACGAACAAAATATCTCAGTTCGCATTGAAGTAGCTCCCATTTCCAACACCTTGTAGCATGAGTTACATACATGTGGCAGATGTTGTTGTACGGTTAATCCCATGCCCCCATCTATCACATAATGGCATAATTTAACTTGCCAGAGGCAGAATCATCCAAGTAAAAGCAACACATCATATACCAGTCCTTTCCAGCTTCTGCGTAATCTTCCTTTGAGAATGATAACCAACCAGTTGTGCATCTGGATGAATGACTGCTGCCAAATTGTGACCACGGAATTGTATTACCATACCATGTAGAAACAAAGCAAAGCACTGAAGACAAGTTCAACATCAATGGCTGTTTTATTAGTATCATCTGTAACCTTTATCCAAATATTACCTTCTTTGAATTGTGTAGATGGCAACTGCCTGTTCAAACTATTATTCTGTCCCACAATCACTATTTCCTCAAACTTAGTACTTTCTGCACTTCCCCGATCTCTGTCTTTGTTGTCACCTTGCCTCCTCTAAATCTGTTACCTTCTTATTTATCATTACTTTACACTCTCCCTCTCACCTCAGTTCTGACTCATAAATGTTAGAGCCTATGAATCATCCTCTGCTGTTTTCTCATTGTGCCTCATAACACTACCTCTGGTTGCAGCAGAGCCATATTCATTTCTCTTTTATTTATTGTTCTTCCCTCATTTTCTCTTAGCCCCTCCCTTTCCTTTCACCCCTCCCTTTCCTTTCCCTCTTCCTTACTCAGCTTATCCACTGTGTGCAACACCACCACTTTCCCTTAAGGGTTCCATTGTCTTCATTCAGAGGACTTCTTTGATAAGGTATCTTAGTCTGTATCTTCTGGCTACATATAAATAGAAAAGAAAATTGTATGCATAAGCATACTGCTTTTCAGTTTACAGTAGTAGCAACTGTAAAAACTCTACATAAGGAAGTATAATTGAATGTCAAACATCCAAAAAATATAATTCATCAAAAGTATTGTTATTGGGCCAAATATTAGCTCCCACTTATTTTAAATTCTTGAAAATTCTAAAATTAAATTTGAATATGGTAGGACATATGACATACCGATTATCCAGTCATCAACAAACACTTCCATTTGGTTTTGTATTGTGCCACTCCCCTTTCTTCAAATTGTGGTGTGGGCTTTTATATTTTGGGATTGTAGTAATTTAGTGACAAGATTTTTTAAAACTTTAACATGGAGTAAAACCGTGTGGATTAATATCACATCTTGTACTCAGATTCCTGCCAGCTATTTAATTAATGTCCACACTTTCCATGGAAGATAGCATGTATAGATGTAGAATGTTTTGATGTTTAAGGGATCTGAAGCCACAAAACATCCTGATTGAAGGGAATGGTACCGCAAAATTGTGTGACTTCGGATTTGCAAGAAGTATGAGTGCCGGAACACATGTGCTTACCTCCATTAAAGGAACGCCCCTTTACATGGCACCAGAACTCATTGAGGAAAGTCCATATGACCATAATGCTGATCTTTGGTAAGCTTATATTTTAAATATCTTATAGTCAATGGAAAGTTGTTTATAAATTTTTCCTCATGAAAAAGTTCTTTAAATTGTAATAAGCACTCTCATGTTGGTCCTCTATAAGACTTATCCTGAAATGTAATAAACTGTACCAATTGATTTAACATTATATTTTCAGAAAATGTCTAATGCATTTCAAAGTTACTGTTCATTCAAAATAAAGATTCTGAACTGTTGTTTTATAGTCTATTAGTTATTTTCTCTCTTTTCTTGTGTGTTGCAATTGTGCACAGAATATATGTTAAACTTTTGTTAAGCAATGAAAACTCAGCTGGTATACACATATTTCAAAAAGTATGTGGAAATTCTGTGATAGTAAAGAAATGATATTAAATACTCTCAAATTCCCATTTTTCAGATATTCAGGAAAATGCAGATTGCTCTCTGGAAATTTGTCAGCTGTACATACAAATAGAAATTCTCAAGCTTCACTTAGAGAAACAGAGGAAATTAGAGAGGGAAAATTGTATGTTACTTTTTAGTAATAGGAAAGAAAGGTAAAGTCCTGTGGGAGAGCAAAATCTGTCATCCCCCTGTGGATCTGGGGGTTAGAATAAGCCCAAGGTATTCCTGCCTGTCGTAAGAGGTGACTAAAAGGAGTTTCACATGTTTCGGCCTTTATGTGATGGTCCCCTGTAGGGTTTGATCTCCGTTCTTCAAAATTTTCCCGAAGAGCGAGTCAATTGGGGAAGGGCGCCTTACACGGTGCATCCATCGTGCATTGAGATCTGTAGCCCGCTTCCTCGTCGTCACATTGCAGTCCCACCCATTCACCAAAACTTGGGCGAAGACACCTTCCTGTGTGCGTTTTCCACCATGCACTATGCAGTGTCGCTTTCTTCGTTGGTGATGACCATGGACTTCTTAGCACCTGATATCCAGCACGGTAGCCAGTCCGTTGTATTGGGGCCCCCATGTACCCTGTTAGTTGTAGCCCCCTGACCACACAGGGATCGCTCTGCTGATACCTGCACCATTAACTCCCTACGTATGCCAAGGGGTAGATTCCCATCCCCCTGGGGCATCGGGACTCCCTGCAATGGCCATTCTGCCAGGTGGCCTCTGCCGCGGCTGTGTGGCGCCCGTGGGGAGGAGTGGATGGCATCAGGGCGGATGACACGCGATGATGCGTAGTCCATCATCTCTTCCTGGTGGTGAAACACCAGCAGTCTCTAAGCATTCACGAGCTCAATTCAATGCACAGAAATATGACCCCAAATCATTCCCCTCCCTGGCCACACCATGGTAGGAACGTCAAGCTAAGTGTGGCAGCAGATCTTATTCGCCCCAGTACCTCTTATGTTCGAGAGCTGATGGGGAATCTTTCATGATGATGATGAAGCCTCAGTTTTTTGTTGAGCATTTAGAGGACAAGTTTTGGGAGGTCGAGGGCTTGTCCGAAATGAGGTCTGGGTCAGTCATGATCAAAACAGCATCCTCTCCCAAGTCATGGGAGTTACTCACTTGTAACAAGCTGGAGGATGTTTCCGTAACCATCATTCTCCATAAGAGCTTAAATATGGTCCAGGGTATCTTATTTCACAGAGACTTTCTTTTGCAGTCTGACAATGAGCTACACGCCAATTTAGAGTGACGAGGTGTATATTTCGTTTACTGGGGTCCGAGGGATAATCAGGTTGCCACCGGTGCCTTCACCTACCGGTGCCTTCACCTTGGCCTTTGAGGATGATACAATGCCTGAGAAGCTCAAGGTGATGGTCTACCGCTGTGATGTAAAGCCCTATATCCCTCCCCCCATGCAGTGCTTTAAGTACTGCACGTTCAGCCATATGTCTCCCCACTGTACTTCCAGCATCACATGTCAAGACTGTGGACGCCCATCACATCCCAATATTCCATGTTCCCCGCCTCCCATCTGTGTCAACTGCAGAGAGCACCATTCGCCTTGCTCATCAGACTGCGGGATCCTCCAGAAAGAAAGGAAAATCATAGAGTACAAGACCCTAGACCGACTGACCTACACTGAAGCTAAGAGAAAATTTGAACGCCTGCATCCTGTGCGTATGACATTGTCTTACGCTGCCTCTGCAACAGATCTGGCACCATCAGCTCCCCAACCCAAGTCACCTCTCAGATTCGGAAGACTACACCTGTGCCCTTGATAGTGGGGGGCATTTCCCTCCCTGTTGCTCCTGCACCACCTACTTTGGGAGCAATACCCCCTCCTCCCCTCCCCAAGCCCCCCCCCCCAACCATCGGGGACGTCCATCCCCACTTCTAAGCCATAGAAGCATAAGTCTTCTTCGGCTTCTCTCACTAGGAAGAGGTCCCTTGGGTCACTCCTTTCCCAGATTTCAGCTAGTGGGAAAGACGACACCCGCCAGTAGCTGTAGAGCCCAAAAGCAGCTGGTCGGAGGGCTTTATGCTCATCCTCCATCCCCGAGACTGAGCCAGTGAAGTCCTCCCAGCCAGGGAAACCCAAGGAGCAGTGAGAGAACTCCAAAAAGAAAACCCTTAAGACAAAGGAAATTGTGGTGGCACCCACAAAACCGCTACCTACAAACTCTGTGTCTGAGGATGGGGTGAAGATTTTGGTGTCTGCTGTGTACCTAGATCTCCCCAGACCCTCAGACACAATGGATATAGACTGATGAGGCAATAAGTCAGTGGCAGTAGGTGACCCTGAGGTGTAAACTGCTTCAATGAATGTTCCATGCCTTCCCAGTCTCATGGTGTCATCCTCCAGTGGAACTGCAGCAGTTTTTTCCACCGCCTGGCTGAGCTACAGCAGCTGTTAAGCTTTACACCTGCTATCTGCATTGCCCTTCAGGGAACCTGGTTCCCGGAAATGCGGACCCCTGACCTCCGCAGCTATAAGGGATATTACAGGAACCATAGCGACTATAATCGAGTGTCAGGTAGGGTTTGCATTTATGTCCTAAACTCAGTCTGTAGTGAACCTGTGCCCCTTCAAACCCCTCTTGAAGCTGTGGATGTCAGAATAAGGATGATACAGTAAGTAACTGTCTGCAATGTCTATCTTCCTCCAGATGGTACAGTACCACTGACTATATTAGCTGCACTGATTGATCAACTCCCTAAACCTTTCCTACTTTTGGAAGATTTTAATGCCCATAACCCCTTGTGGGGTGGCACCATGCTTACTGGCCGAGGCAGAGATCTCGAAACTTTACTGTCTCAGTTCTACCTCTGTCTCTTAAACACTGGGGCCACCACACATTTCAGTGCGGCTCATGGTAGTTACACGGCCATTGATTTATCAATTTGCAGTCCAGGACTTCTCCCATCTATCCACTGGAGAGCACATGATGATCTGTGTGGTAGTGACCACTTCCCCATCATCCTGTCACTGCCCCAGCATCAGGCCCACAGATGCCTGCCCAGATGGGCTTTAAACAAGGCGGACTGGGAAACTTTCACCTCTGCTGTCACTGTTGAATCTCCCCCACACGGTAACATCGATGTGATGGTTGAGCAGGTGACTACAACAATTGTTTCTCTGGCAGAAAACACTATCCCTCGCTCTTTAGGTTCCCCGAGGTGTAAGGCAGTCCCTTGGTGGTCGCCGGAAGTCGCTGAAGCAATTAAGGAGCGTTGGCGAGTTCTACAGCGGCAAAACTGGCACCCTTCCCTGGAGAACCTCTTAGCCTTTAAACAGCTCCGTGCCCGCGTTCGCCAACTTATCAAACGACAGAAGCAGGAGTGTTGGGAGAGATACGTCTCGACCATTGGGTGCCATATGTCACCTTCCCAAGTCTGGGTAAAGATAAAAAGCGTTTTTGGATACCAGGCCCCAACAGGTGTCCCCAGTGTCACCATAAATCGCATGTTATCTACCGACGCAAACACAATTGCCGAGCACTTTGTTCGAGCCTCTGCATTGGAGAACTACCCCGCAACCTTTCGCACACTCAAATGGCGGCTGGAAGGGAACGTCCTCTCGTTCACTACATGCCCCAGTGGATCCTAAAACCCCCCATTTACAGAGTTGGAGCTCTTCAGTGCCCTTGCACATTGTGCCGACACAGCTCCTGGGCCTGATCAGATCCACGGCCAGATGATTAAACATCTCTCATCTTACTACAAGTGACATCTCCTCATCATCCTCAACTGGATCTGATGTGATGTCATCTTTCCATCGCAATGGTGGGAGAGCACCATCATTCCAGCGCTCAAACCTGGTAAAAACCCGCTTGATGTGGAAAGCTATCAGCCCATCAGCCTCGCCAACGATCTTTGTAAGCTGCTGGAACGTATGGTAGGTCGGCAATTGGGTTGGGTCCTGGAGTCACGTGGCTTGCTGGCTCCATGTCAGGGCGTCTTCCGACAGAGTTGCTCTACAACTGATAATCTTGTGTTCATCGAGTGTGGCATCCGAACAGCGTTTTCCAGATGGCAACACCTGGTTGCAGTCTTTTTTTTACTTACGTAAAGCATACGACATGACTTGGTGACATCATATCCTAGCCACAATGTATGAATGGGGTCTCTGGGGCCCGCTCCCGATTTTTATCCAAAACTTCCTGTTGCTCCGTTCTTCCATGTCCAAGTTGGTACCTCCCATAGTTCCATCCATATCCAGGAGAATGGAGACCCGCAGGGCTCTGTATTTAGTGTCTCTCTATTTTTAGTGGCCATTAATGGTCTAGCAGCAGCTGTCGGGCCCTCCGTCTCACCTTCTCTGTATGCAGACGACTTCTGCATTTTGTACTGCTGCTCCAGTACTGGTGTTGCTGAGCGGTGCCCACAGGGAACCATCCACAAGGCGCAGTCATGGGCTCTAGCCCACAGCTTCCAGTTTTCAGCCGCAAAGTCATGTGTCATGCACTTCTGTTGGCATCGTACCGTTCATATGGAACCAGCACTTTACCTTAATGATGATCCGCTCCCTGTAGTGGAGACATATCGATTCCTAGGACTGGATTTTGACTCTCGATTGACTTGGCTCCCTCATCTTTGTCATATTAAGCAGAATTGTTGCCTGAGCAACACCAATTTGGGTGCAGATTGCTCTACGCTGCTGCGGTGCTACAGAGCCCTTCACCAATACTGAATTGACTATGGGAGTGTGGTTTATGGTTCGGCAGCACCTTCAGCATTGCATTTACTTGACCTTTTGCACCACTGCAGGGTTTGACTAGCAACAGGAGCTTTTAGGACGAGTCCAGTGACCAGCGTACTGTTGGAGGCTGGCATCCCTCCATTACAGATGAGACGTGCGCAACTGCTCGCCAGTTACGCAGCACACATTTGTAGTTCCCCTGAACATCCTAATTACTGTCTCCTTTTCCCGCCCGCAGCAGTCCATCTCTTGCATCGGTGGCCCTCCAGGTCAGAACCAATGATTACAGTTCGCGTGTGGTCCCTTCTCTCCAAACTGGAGTCCTTCCATTTACCACCTCTACTTGCGGTCCGTTCATGTATGCCTCCATGGTGTACGCCTCGGCCGCAGCTTCATCTGGACTTTTTACGTGGCACTAAGGACTCCATTAACCTTGTGGCTCTCTGCTGTCACTTCCTCTCGATTCTTGACATGTTCCGGGGCTATGAAGTGGTTTACACTGATGGCTCAATGGCTGATGGTCGTGTTGGCTTTGCCTACGTTCATGGCGACCATATTGAACAGCATTCCTTACCCAATGGCTGCAGTGTATTCACTGCAGAGCTGGTGGCCATTTCTCGTGCACTTCAGTATCTCCGTTCATGCCCTGGGGAGTCTTTTCTTTTATGTACTGACTCTGTGAGCAGCCTGAAAACTATTGACCAGTGCTAATCTCATCATCCTTTGGTAGGGTCCATCCAGGAGTCCAACTATGCCCTGGAACAGTCCAGTCATTCAGTGGTGTTCACGTCAGAATCCAAGGAAATGAACTTGCTGACAGGCTGGCCAAACAGACTACAAGGAAACCATTTCTGGAGATGAGCATCCCCGCAACTGACCTGCATTCATTATTATGCCGCAAGGTTTTTCAGCTTTGGGAGACAAAATGGCAAAATCTCAGTATGCACAACAAACTGCGAGCCATAAGGGGACCATGAATGTGTGGAAGTCCTCGATGAGGGCGTCTCACAGGGACTCCGTGGTTCTCTGCAGGCTCCGCATTGGCCATGCATGGGCAACCCATGGCTACCTCCTGCGCCGTGAAGACTCACCTCAGTGTTGGTGCGGCGCCCGGTTGACAGTGGCCCACATTCTTTTGCTATGTCCTTTTTGGCTGCCCTGTGACTTCATCTTCAGTTGCCGGACTCGTTATCATTGATTTTACTTGACGACGCCTCATCGGCTGATCTGGTTTTACATTTCATCCATGAGGGTGGGTTTTATCATTCGATCTGAGTTTTAGCACCTGTCCTTTGTCCCTCTGTGTCCTCCACCCTAGTGCTTTTAGGGTGAAGGTTTCCTGTGTCCTCCACCCTAGTGCTTTTAGGGTGAAGGTTTTAATGTGTTGCAGGGTGGCTGGATTTTCCTTTTTATTTTCGTGGTCGGCCAGCCACTGTAATCTGCTTCCTTGTTTTGCTCTCTTCTAACTATTTCTTGCATCTCTCTGTTGTTATCTTGTCCTCTTTTACTCCTTTTAGTGTTTGTTGCCTTTCCTTCATTCTTGTGGTCTTTCCTTTCTTTCCGTTGTGTGTTATATGTCTCGTCTATTTTATTCTGACACTTGTGGCTTTGTTTTATTAGGAACAAGGGACCGATGACGTGGTAGTTTGGTCCCTTGCCCCCTCTTTTAAACCAACCAACCAACCAATCCGTCACATTGAGCGGGAGGTTGCAGTGGAAATCACTTCAGAGTCTTTGACTTAGGAAGCACCGAAGCCATCATCTGACAAGTCACATTTTTTTAAGGTCGTATGCAGTATACACTACTGCCAGACATTGGTTACACAACCCTTAAAAGACAGCAAAAAACCTTTGCATTAATCAGAAGTATTCTTTTGGTGTGTACAGTTTTGTTACTAGCTGAGTACTAAAATCCCTTCACCATTCAGAAGCTCCCCCTCTCCTTCTTAACTACTTCTGACATTAGTTAATGATTAATGTATCAAGCCTGTTTTTCTGACTGACTTAACCATGTAATCCCTACAAGAATTAAAATAAGCAAGTCAGCTGTAATTGCAGAAATACCTCCCTCCTTCCAGTTCCAGACACAAGAAACAAATGTGTAAAATTAGCTTAGAATAGAATGCGTTTTGGTTTACCAACTGTGTCAGCTGCCTCTCAATTTATCTTCTGTAAGACTTACATTCAGAAAACACTATATATGACTTCAAAGAACTAATCATACTAAATTACTCCAAAGCCAGTAGTGCTGAGATGGCTAAACTGGTAAGGATCCTGGTTTGAATCTTGTTCCAGCATATAGTTTTAACCTATCATTTATAATCAGTAGTTCATGGTATTTATCTTAAAATCTGGCCATCCAGATGCATGTTGTCAATGTATGCCCCATGTAATTTATGGCTGTCACCCTAATATATCTGTTAGACAGGTTATGCTGTATACTTGATAATGGCTGCACAGTCTAAACTGTGCAGTAGTGAAAAATACAAAATAAAGTGCTATTGCAATCCAAGTGATGACAGCCAGTGTGGCAGATTATTTCCATTCCAAAAAGGTTATGTTTGCTGTGGACCCGTGGTTGGCAGCTAAAATATTATGTCCAAATTTTAGTTCCCAATGGATCCACAGCTGAAATGAATCATTGAATTAGACACATCTACCCAGTAGCAAGTAGTTCCTCCTTTTACTCTAGTAGCAGTTGATACAATGTGACGTGGACTCTACAAGTCAACAGTATTGGTGCCCATTCTCATCCATAACCATTCAACCACCAGTGACAACTCATGAAGATTTGACTCCTTTGAGGATCTCTTTACTTAAGCTCTGTAGAAGGAAAATTAATATTTATTCTCATGAGTATGTGTTATGTATTCCTATATTTTAGAAGTCAAGATGACCTTTCACTGAAAAGCCGAAGTGTTGAGTTGTCAGCAGGCTCTCACAAAAAAGAAAGAAAACTTGCTAGTTCGAATGAAGCTTTTCTCGGGCTGGAGTGCGCGCGCACACACACACACACACACACACACACACACACACACACACACACTGCCAACTGAATGCACAGTGCAAGGATTGCAGCTTGGCAGGTAGATTTGGTTGCAGTGGGATGGGGTGAGCTGGGTAGAGCCAGAGAGAGGCAGGAGACAGAAAGAGGTGTTGGGGCTGGGTAGTTAGAGGCTCAGAGGTAGACAGCTAGTTTGCTGGCTAGAAATGTGAGAGGGAGAGCTGGCAGGTGCACAGGCTAAGCATGTGATGCATGGTTGTTGGATCCAGTTGGCAGCAGTGCACAATGAAGGTGAAATGGAGATGCAAATTGGGAGGGAGTGATCAGACAGGAAAAGGATAAACTTTTTTGTTGAGGGTGTGGGGACAGTGTCACAATGGAGATTGAGGCCAGAAGGGTTATAGGAGCAAAGGATGTGGTGCAACGATAACTCCCATTTGTAGAGTTCAAAAAACCTGATGGTGGAGGGAGGGATCCAGAGGGTCCAGATTGTGAAGCACTCGCTGAAATTGCCACCAGGGGTCAACTTTGTTCTTGGCCACAGTTTGATGGTGGCCATTCATTGTGATGGACACCTGGTTGTTTGTCATACCTCCCCTCCCAAAAAGAAAAAGAAAAAAAAACACCATGTGCATCAGTTGCAGCAGAGTTGGTACATGAAATGGCCCTGCCTCTGATGGGTTAAAATAAGCCTCCAACAGGATTGGGAAGGAAGTGCTGGGTGAGTGGATTGGGCAGCTTGTGCACCTGTGTCTTCCACAGGGATAGGATCACTGTGGGAAGAGGGTGGAAGTGAGAATGGTATGGTAGAAGACTAGGATGTTGGGTAGGTGACAACACAACTTTAGAAGGGGGGATGTATCTCATTTCAGGGTATCATGATATAATAATCAAAGCCTTAGCAAAGGATGTATCTAGATGTCCCCATCCAGGATGGTGTTGGGTGCCAAGGGAGGTATGCCATTGTGGCTGATTCTTTGGTGTCATGGGATGATTAGGCTTATGTGAAGATATGGCAGGGTATATTTGTTTGCAGACTATGTTTGGAGAGTATTGCCTGCCTGTGAAGGCCCTTGTGAGTCCTTCAGCATATTGAGCAAGTGAGTTCTTGTCACTATTGTCACAACAGATACGCTGTCCATGGGTGGCCATGCTATATGGGGGTATTTCTTGGTATGGGCAGGATGACAGCTGCCAAAATTCATATACTGTTGGTGGTTAGCAGGTTTAATATGAACGGAGCTGTGGATGGAGCTATCAGTTAGGTGGAGTTGAATGACCAGGAAGGTGGCACATTGAATTGAGGAGGACCAGGTAAAGTTGATGGAAGAGAAGGTGTTGAGGTTGTGAAGGAAAGAGCATAGGCCAACTTGGCTCTGAGTCCAAATCATGCAGATACCATTAATGAATCTCAACCAGACAATGGGTTTGGGGTTTTGAAAGGTTAGGAAGGTTTCCTCTGGGTGGTCCATACAAGGTTGGCACTGGAAGGTGCCCTGCGGGTGCCCATAGCTGTGTTTTGAGTTTTTATATACCTTCCCCTCTAAGGAGAAGTAGTTGTGTGGCAGGTTGTAGTTGGTAAGGTGTATGAAGAATGAGGTAATGGGTGTGAAGTCTGAAGAATGTTGAGAGAGGTAGTGTTCAGCAGCAGTAAGATGGGCTTGTTGGTGTGTGGTGTGTATGACGGTGACATCAGCAGTGACGAGTAGGAATCGAGGAGATGGGATGGTGGAGAGTCAGTGATGAAATGATTGGTATCTTTGTTGACCAACACCTCTGACCAATTGCCCGAAACCTAGCTTCTTACATCTTCCACTGACTCTGTATCACCCTCACCTCTTTACCTCCTGGATCCGTACTCATCACTCATCACTGTTGATACCACCTCCCTATACACCAACATCTCTCATGCCCTTCACCTTGCCACTATCGGATACCCCGACCAGGTTGAGGATTTTTCTCTGCCTGGGGACTGGGTGTTTGTGTTGTCATCATCATCATCATCATCATCATCATCATCATTCATGACTGTGGCTAATTTGGATTGTGTAAAAATTGGACTGTGTGAGAATTGGGACTTTGTACAGGCACAGATGACCACACTGTTGAGCACCCCCAAACCAAACATCATCATTTTCACTCTCAAATACTACCTCTCTCAATGTCCTCAGACTCGAAATATGCTACCACATTCCTTACACAGCTTACCAACTATATCAGTATGATGCTTCAGCTGCCAGAGGCTGCAGTCAGGTGTGTGTGAGTTGCATTTGCATGTGTGTGCGTGTGTGTGTGTGTGTGTGTGTGTGTGTGTGTGTGTGTGTGTGTGTGTGTGTGTGTGTGTGTGTGTGAAAAAATCATATATTGTGACAGTCTATTCACTGTACCTATCTGCGACTCAGCATCTCTGCTATATGGTGAGTAGCAACTTTCCTCTTCATAATATTGTTACATTCCATCCTGGATTTGCCAACTATATCCTGACACACACACACCACCACATCCTTTGGGGGGAAGGATGGAGAAGGATTATAAACAAATCCACAGTACAGCCATGGCTTCATATATGGCATGCTCCTGTGCCAACCTTTTTATGAGTCATCCATGTGGTCTACAATAAATACAGGCCTAAGCACATATCTGTGTGAGGTCAGCAACGTAATGTTAACAGCCAGCCAACACAAACACATGCTCTGTCAAAGATTTCGTGAAACTTCTTTGACCAAACTATTTCACTGGAGCTATTACATGATCATAAGATTTTTCCTCATAGCTGTTTGGAAACAGATACCAAACAGTTAACAACAGCTTATGGTGGTGGTGAGCATATTGCTGGAAAAGAGAGGAATGGAAACAATTGTGGGTGAAACCACGAATAGCAAATGGAGAAGCTCGAAGTGTTTACCAGAATTGGCTTTGTGAGCTACAGCATGAGAACATAAAGAACAAACGTTTCAATTTTCTCTCATGAACATAGTCCCTCATATTTGCATACACAATACTCACTTAAGAAACGCCGTTTCTTAATTTCATTCATCATAATCGATGTTTTTGGAAAGCCTGCAACTATGTCATTCTCATTCACGATTTAAATAATAAAACACTGCACTAGTCACATATTTTTTATGTTTAACATTATGATTTTTGAGAATTTAGTCTCATTATCAAAAAGAAATATTCACTTAAGTATTTTATGTGGTGTTTGAATGTGTGTTGTCCTGCCTCTCTCACCCTGCAGTTATGTTATTATAGTCAACTGCAATCAGACAGATTTCTTATGGGCAAGTTTCCAAAACATACCTATGTAAACATTTGTACTTGATCATGATAATAAATTCTCACAAAGCATTGTGCATATCATGAAAAAATACGCAACTGGTGCAGTGTTACATTCTTTAAGTCATAAGTGCTATTTCTACTAAAGATGGTCTCACGGCTAATTTAAGATTATTAGCAACAGTCGAAAGTTATTCCAGCTTTCACTACATTACTCAAATCCCACAGTTTACCATTTTACTTGTTATTCCAAAAACATGAACTAATATATAAATCACCCAATGAGGGATTTATGAAGGTTATGTTAGGTTATTTGGAGTACTTATAAACACATTTAGTGCACTTATGTGTACTATGGAGACACTTGACCCCACACATCCATCCCTTCCACAGCCTTTCTTTTTATATGTAAGCTTAACGTCATCCACAGTACAGAAAATTTAAATGCAGCTGATTGCTGCAGCTATATATTTGTAGGCGTGCAACTGCTTATTACAGTTTTCATAGTCAGCGTGCTCTGTTGTTTGAAGAATTTCATATTTTCATACTTTCCAACAATCACTGTGGTGGTAGCCACGCACCAAATATACTTTGGCATATTATAGCTTATATGCAATAAAGCAAGTGAAGTGACATGTAACCAATGGCATCACTCCAACTTTTATCAAAAATTTTTACTAAGAATGTCCCTACTACACTATCAAAGATTTGATCAAAGGGCTTTGGTGCAGACATACATATGTCTGTAGGCTTTGATAAGTATTTACAAACACTACATTGCTGATGTCACACAGCCATGCACTTAGGTCTGTATTTATTTTAGGCCCCAGTCATCTAGAAGAAACCTCCTTAGTCTCCCAAAACCCCAAACCCCTTGTCTGGTTCAGGTTCAGGTTCATCATTGATATCATCATGATCTGTACTTTGGGCCAAGACACCCTGTCCTCATTCCTTCACAACCTCAACACCTTCTCTTCCATCCACTCTACCTGGTCCTCCTGAACTCAATGTGCCATCTTCCTGGTCATTCAACTACACCTGACTGATAGCTCCATCCACAGCTCTGTTCATATTAAACCCACTAACCACCAACAGTACATGAATTTTGGTAGCTGTCATTCCCTCCACACCAAGCAGCCCCTCCCATACAGCCTGGCCTGGTCATCTGTGGACAGCATATCTACAGTGACAAGAACTCTCTTGCCTAGCATGCTAAGCATCTCAAGAAGGCTTTCACAGACAGGTCCTACATGCGAGACCTAGTCCACAAACATATTTCCTGTGCCATATCTTCACACTTCCCTAATCCACCCACCACCCCCAAGAATCATCCACAAAAGAGTACCCCCCTCATCTTCCAGTATCACCCTAGACTGGAACAACTGAACAATAACCTGTACCAGAGAACTGATTATCTATCATCATTCCATGAAATGAGGGACATCCTACTTAAGATCTCCCCCCCCCCTCACCCCCCATCCCCTGCTCAAGTGGTGTTCTGTCACCAACTCGATCTCCAAAACAAGCTAGTCCATCTCCATGCCACTCTCACTCCCAACCCCTTGCCACAGCAATCGTAACGCTGTGGAAGGCTCGAGTGAAAGACCTGTCCTATCGACCCACCCAGCACTTCCTCCTCCAGTCCTGTCACACGTGCTTATCCTTGCTGGAATAGCATTGACCAAGCTGATTAAAAGCAGCAAATGATTCTATTTTCCTCAAGCCATGGATTTAAATTTAACAACAGTGATGCTATTCTAGTAAACCCAAATTTAACCATGCTGGGCTTGTCAAATACCTGCCCTCCTTCTCCCGATCCCTGCAATGAAAACACTTCCTTGCCACCAATCCCTCCAACCAAATTTCAACATTCTCTACCTCTCTTTGTTCATACCACTATCCAGTTGTGATCCTCCCACTTCCACCTAACCTCACTCTGGTCACCTTCTGGGAATTCCTTACCTCGTATTTCACCTCATCATCCTTCCCTGTGTCCCTTCTTCAGAACATCAACCTTTCAGCAGAAGAAAGAATAGCCATACACAACCTCAAAATAAATCCTGACCTAACCATCCTACCTGCAGAGAAAGGTTCCACCACTGTAATTAAGAATTGCAGTGACTACCTGACACAATGTCTATGCCAGTTATGTGATTTCCTCCACCTATAAACTATGCAAGAGTGATCCCATGCCAGAAGTCCACCACAACCTGCAATCCCTGCTTAAAGCCTTAGGCCCTTCCCAGCACCTGTCCACTGAATCCATTTTCGCCCTCACCAGTATGACACTCTACACACCCAACTTCTACAAGCTCCACAAAGCCAACAATCCTGGATGCCTCATTTTGGCTGGTTATTGTGCACCCACTGAAAGAATTTCATCCCTCATTGAACATCACCTCCAACCAATTGCCCATAATCCAGCCTCCCACATTAAAGATACCAACCACTTCCTTCACCAACTGTCTACCATCCCAGCCCCTTTGTCTCCTGGATCCCTACTCGTCACTGTTGATACCACCTCCCTGCACACCAACATCCCTCATGCCCTCGGTTTTACTGCTGTTGAACACTACTTTCCCCGACTTTCTTCAGACCCCAGACCCACTACCTCATTCCTCATACATCTTACTAACTATATCCTAACTCACAAATACGTCTCCTTTGAAGGGAAGGTATAAAAATGAATCTGCAGTACAGCCATGGACACCCTCTTATGCCGGTCATTTATGAGCCATCTAGAGACCTTCCTAGGCTCCCAAAGTGCCAAACCTCTAGTCTGGTTCAGGTTTATTGATGATATCTTCATGATCTGCACTCAGGGCCAAGACACCATATTTTCATCCCTTCACAATCTCAGCACCTTCCCTCCCATCCACTTCACATAGTCCTTCTCAACCCAACATACCACCTTCCTAAATATTGACCTCCTCCTCTCTCATGGCTCCATCTGCACCTCTTCTGCATTAAAACCCACCAACCACCAATAGTGCCTGCATTTCGACAACTGCCATCCCTTTCACACCAAAAAATCCCTCCCATAAAACCTGGCCACTAGGGGATGGCTTATCTGCAATGACAAAAACTCCATTGCCCAGTATGCTGAGTGTCTCATCAAGACCTTTTGGGGCAGGCATTGTTCCCAGACCTAGTCCACAAACAGGTGTCTGTGCCATTTCCCACATCTGCACTCGTCCCACCACCCCAAGGACCAGCTATAAATGAGTGAACCCTACCAACCTGGACTGGAACAACTGGACCACATCCTTTCCCAGGACCACACAATACCAACCTGTACTGCAATAACTGAACCACATTCTTCACCAGGGCTTTGTCATATCATCAGTCCCTGAAATGAAGGACATCCCACCCGAGATCCTTCCCACCTCTCCTAAAGTGGCATTCTGCAACCCACGTAACCTCCAAAATATCACAGTCTATTCCTATGCCACTCCCAATCGCAGCCCCTTGCCACAAGGATCATATCCCTGTGGAAGACCCAGGTGCAAGACCTGCCCAGTCCATCCACACAGCAACTTCCTATTCCTATTCCAGTCCTGTCACAGGCTTATCTTACCCCGTCAGAGACAGACCATCTTTGAAAGCAGCCATGTCACACAGCACCTCTGGTGCAATCATTGCACAGTTTTTGTATTGGTATGACTACCAACCAGCTTTCCACCAGTATGAATGGCTACCACCAAACTGTGGCCAAGAGCAAAGTGGACCACCTTGTGGCACAACACAGCTGAACATAACATACTTGATTTAAATGGCTGCTTCTCTTCCTGAGCCATCTGGATCCTCCCCTCCACCACCAGCTTTTCTGAACTGATGGGAGTAATCCTTACAACACATACTCTGCTCTCATAATTATCACCACCTCAACCAACAGTAACATACTGTCCCCACACCCTCCACCAGCAGTTTCCACCTCCCCTGCAGTATCATGTTTTCCCCATTTTCAAGGCCCACCCTCTTTGTTGCCACCATCTGCCAACACACACACTCCTCTCCTTTCTTGCTCTATTTTCTCCACCTCTCTGCCTTACACCCGCCCCATTGCTGCACTCTGAACACTCCACCAGACAGCGCTCCTCTCTCCCCCCTACCCATCACTGATACCCCGTAATCTTCCCTTTCCTCACCCCTCCAGATTGCTGCTTCCATTCCACGTGACAGATGCATTCTGTTCTGAGCTGCCAGAATTTGTGGCCGTGTGTGCATAAGGCGTGCTTACTTGTATGAATGAATGATGTGTGTTTCTCTTTCTTTTTCTATCAAATATTGTGGCCAAATGCTTATGTGTGTCTTTTAATTTTTCCTGTCTGCAACTTAGTGTGTCTTGTTTAGGGTGAGTAGCAATATACACTTTCCTACATTTTTATATCTCAACCTGAAGTTCCCAATTTTTGATTTTGTTTTAATCAATGTGTTAAATAAAAATGGTGTTAACTCACATTATATACAGGTAGGTTGTAAATAATGACGGTGATCATACTGAAGAAACTAATTATTATATTGCTAGAATTCACTGACAACCTTTTAGTAACTTAACTGTGAGAAACATTAGTTAATAATCAGATAAATGTGGTACAGAGTGCACGAGAAGACTACAGTGCAAATATGATAAATTACTTTCCACAAAATATTCATGGAAATTGTTTTCTAAAGTACGCTAATGTTAGTGAATACCAAAAATGTTGTGACTAATAATGATTGGGAGAACAAACTATTAACAACCTGTGACTTAGAATTGAGTACAAAGTGAAGACCCAGCTTGCTGTAATTGCCGTCTTTAAACAGATTCAGATTCTTTATTGGTCATTCAGCATTATTACGTGCAATAGACTTCATTAGTTCACTTAACCTATTAATTTTACAAAATAAATTTTTACATATTTAAGTTTATATTGGGCATTTCAAAAAATTCTTCTAATGAATAGAATGGATTAGTTAACAAGAAGTTATGAACATTTTCTTTAAATAATTTGTCAGGCTTGATTGACACATTTTTAGACAATTTGTTATATATTTTAATTGCTATATACTTATGACTATTGTTAGTTTTAGCTAATCTATTTTGTGGCAACAGCAGAGAAGTACAGGTTCTTGTATAGTAGTCATGCCTTTGATTTGTTACACTTAAATTAGGTAGTTCAGCAAGTATGTAGTTAACACTGTCAAGAATATATAAATCAGTAACTTTTAAAATTCTATATTTAATGAACAATGGTTTACAATGTGTTCTATTATCTACCTTAGCCATTATTCTGATTGCTTACTTCTGGATCACCATAATTTCATTTATTTTTCTGCTGTTTCCCCAGAGTGTTAACCCATACCTTAAAACAGATTGAAAAAAGGCAAAGTACGCTGTCCTTACGTAATCAAATGTCACACAACAAATCAGTCTCTTCAACAAATATATAACTCTTGACAACCTAAACCACTATGTGATTAACATGAGAGTTCCATGTTAGACTGTTGTCAAGTATGATATCTAAAAACTTTGCCTTTTGTTTTTCTATTTTTGTAGTCCTTGATAGACTGAATCACATATTCTGGGTCTTTTCCTCATTTAATAGCAGACCATTGGCATTAAACCATGATGTTGCATTTTCTTTTGCCAATTTCATATCACTTACAAGGTTATCAAGTACATGGTTTACAGATAGAAAAGTTGTATCATCTGCATACATATATGTCTTTACATCTATATTTCTTGGTAAGTCATTTATGTGTACAAGGAAAAGAAGTGGTCCCAATTTAGATCCCTGTGGCACTCCGTGTTGAACCTCGGGTATGTTTGACAGATGACTTCCTGAATTCACCACCTGTTTCCTTTTATTGAGGTATGATTTGATGAGTTTTAAACTTTTATCACATATTCCATAGTACTCAAGTTTAGAGAGCAAAAGTGAGTGGTCAACACAGTCAAAAGCTTTTCTCAGATCACATAAGGTTACCTGTGTGTGCGCATGGTCCTCAAATGTTGCTAGAATGTTGCTCAATGGCATGTATAGCTGACCTTCCTTTTCTGTAACCAAACTGTGATGCACTTAACATACCATTTAGTTCTAGGTACTCATACATCTGCTGATATATTATGCCTTCAAAGACTTTTCCTAGTACTGGAATTAGTGAAATTGGTCTGTAGTTTGCAGGATCTGATTTGACACCCTTCTTAAAGACTGGAGTTACCTTGGATAGTTTGAGAGGATCAGGAAAAAACCCTTCTATGAGACACAGGTTTATAGAATATGTTAATGGTGCTGCAATGTAATGTATGATTTCTTTCAATAGATTGTTTGACATATTAAAAATATCTGTACTGTATGAATTTTTCATTACTTTGACTATTTTAAGAACTTCATGTTGGCATACCTCTTTAAAGTGTTTCAATGAAGACCTGGCCCTATTATGATTTAGGTTTGCTCTCTTAAGATAATCTATACATGTTACATTGGGTTTACTGATCAACTTTTTGATATCATCAGCACAGCTTACAAATTCATTGAATGTATCTGCTGGTATTGGGACTGTCTTGTCAAAGTTTCTGACTTCACTTTTAACAGTATTAATTACTGACCAGGCTGTTTTGCATTGGTTTTTACTATTTTTTATGAGATTTGTGTTGTATCTTTGTTTCGCCAATTGTAACTCTTTCTTATACAGTTTCTTAGTGATTTTTTCAAGATCCTTAATTTCATTAGAATTGTTTACTTTGGCAAGGCTCTTCAACAGTAGCAGCTTATTTTTTAGATTCTCCACTTCTTTGGTGTACCAAAATTTGTCCTTTCTTGTTTTATGATATTTCTTTTGAACGAGATGGGCTTTTAAAGTACCTGTTAAGTAATTGTGGAATGTTTCATAAACTGTTTGGGCACTGGAATCACAGTTTTGAAATAATTTGTCCCAGTTTGTTATGCTCAGCTGGTGTGTTAGTTTTATGAGATTGTGTTTTGTTAATATTAGGGTATTAGATTAACTTTTGTGCAGCCTTGCTCGCATCCCCTTTTATAAAATATCTTAACTCTACTGTTAACATGGTGTGGTCTGAGAAAACAAATTCCTTTACCTTGGTGGAGTACATATCACGAGCACAGTTGACAAAAGCATTATCCAAGCACGCTTGTAGTCTTGTTGGTTCTGAATTTACATGATGGAAGTTGTGCTGCCTTAGCATATTTAGCATATTCAGTAACTTATTTGCATTGGGTTTGTTACATGTTACATCAAAGCTTGAATTAAAGTCTCCCCCCAATTACAGTTACATACTGTTTCCCTTTCATTATGTAGCAGAGTACACTGTCTAAATTATCTAAAAAAGTTTTATCATCTGAGTCAGGGGTATGGTAGATACATACTATGATAAGTTTCATTATATCACATATGATCCCGGTAATTTCAAAGTGTTTCTCTACACATGCCCAACTAAGATCTAGTGCTCTACACTCTATTTCATTTGAAAAATAGATAACAGTACCACCATTATGGTACTGAGATCTGCAAAAACTGTTTCCATGTTTATAACCTTCTGGTACATAGTATTGTATTGTGGCGTGGAATAATAAAGAGCTTGGATATGTTCATGGTGGATCACCCTCAACACATTTTGTTTTCAAATCTACAAAACATTAACTATTGTTACTAGAAGAGTCTGATGAACAGATTGCTGACACACCACATCCCTGCATGGTCCAGCGGTGTCAAGATAGGAGGGAAGCAGTGGTAACTGACATTACCCAAAGAATTATTGCATACTCTTAACAACATGTGATTAGGCATTATCCTGTTGAACCATAGTGTATGAAGTTGGCTGGGTGAGGAGCAGTACTTCAGGATCTAAGGCTTTCCAAAAGTGGCATGTATTTTTCAAACTGAGATAAATCATAATATTTCAGATCACATGTTGTACCCAGTGACACCCCAGAAAATCAGACATGGGATTAGCCTGCTGTACCAATGAACAATGGATGCTTTCAGACTATAATCACTATGGTAGCATCTTTGAAGTTGGCAGTAATTGCAGGACATCTTGAAATGGGTCATGTCCAAACATTCTACATTTTACCAAACTGTATGCCAATGATGGTGTTAATATGCCCACTATAGACTGAAGTATTTGTTGTTCCTGGATAATGGAAGCCACTGATATGCATGCTACCGGTCTAACATGAAGCATATGACATTGATGCAGTGAAGCTTAGACCTGTGTAAGTGCTCCAATGGTAACTCAATACTGTGATGAATGTACCTGTACTCTCTGCTATTCTCATGCAGACAGTATGACTGTCACTCTATGCTATTGGTCAATAAATTCACTTCTGGCCACTGGTCCACTCATACAACAGCTGTAGCAACAGCATGCCTTTTCTGAGCTGAAAGGACATGATAGGAGATCATATTCTGTTATGATTTATAATTTATATAAAAAACAGCTACCAGCCACATGTGGCTGGTAGCTGTTTTTTATATAAATTATAAACCTTAAGTACAACAGCCACGTTTCTCAACATGTCGTCTTTCGACAAAATAGCGATATTCTGTTATGCCACTTGTCAACAAGGTATACTAGCACCTGACTAAGCATGGCTTAACACTGACATCCCTAGACACATGAGAGGTGATCCTGCTGTGTCCATGTGTGAGTAATCTTTGAACAATCTTAGTTACTTATTGCTTGTACACTGTTCAGTGTGTCATCGAAGTTTGGATTCATACTGGTCATTCTGTCTGGTTGTGAAAATTTACACATTTGTTATTATACACTGGCTGTGTACACCAGCAGGTGTATCAAGCGTGTAACATGGTTATATTGTCCGTTTGTCATTAAATTTTAGGCAGTTTCAACTCAATTTTGATGTTTCAAAACATGAGTGAGAAGTGCATGACTTGCCATAGAATTGTTAGTTCTGGAGTTTGGTGTGATGGATGCAGTAGTGTTTTTTTTTTTTTTTTTTTTTTTTTTTTCCCATTGGGGGGACTGCAGTGGCGTGGGTGTTGGGAAAGTGGATCAGGCTCATCAGTGGTTATGTAGGATTTGCAGCAGAGATAGGAAGATAGTGGAACAGTAGGGGAAAATTTCTGCCCTCCAGGCTGAGCTAGATCAGGCTAGGGAAGATCTGGGCAGGTTAAGGAGGGAGAAGGGCAAAGAGAGGTGGGAAGTGGCAACAGGTAACAGAAGGAACAGGCCTAGAACTAAGTCTGACAGTTTTGTGGTGAATGTCAAAAATAAGTTTGACCTGTTGCTTCAGTTAGAAGCTGATGAGCCTCAAGCAGAGGTAGGTGTAGACAGGACACAACAAACTTTCAATAGGAAATTGAAAAATAATGTAGGAAAGTCATCGAAAAGGAAGAAAGTTTTGTTGTTAGGCAGTTCTCATGCCAGAGGTGTAGGCCAACTTCTGCAGGAGGAATTAGGACCAGAATACCAGGTCACAAATTTTTTCAAACCAAGTGCTAGTCTGGATCAGGTGACAGAGGATTTAGGTTCATTCTGTAAAGGATTTACCAGGGAAAACATCGTGGTTATTGTGGGAGGGCCAGAGAACAGTATCGACAGAGATCCTGGGTACAGTATAGAGTGTGACCTGGTAAAGATTGCGTCGGCATCGAGACACACCAATGTTGAATTTGTATCTGTCCTGAGACGCCATGACCAGCCTCATTTGAACTCTTCTGTTGGGAGAGTTAATTTGGAGTTGGAACGGCTGCTTGGGTCGGGTGCGGGGCCTCATATTGGTGTGGTTCCTGTTGATTCTCTCAGTAGGTGGGACTATACCAGGCACGGCCTACATCTCAACAGGAAAGGGAAGGGTAAATTGGCTGCGGTAATAGCAGGAAATTTAAGGGGGGGAGGCACTGCCATGAATGGTAAAATACCAGTGGTTACAGGTGTTGGAGCAGCACCTTTTTTAGGATAGGTAAGACAGAAAGATGTCAAGTTCTACGAGAGGTCAGGATTGAAACAAATCTTCAGTTTAGGAAAGAAATTAAACAGCACAATTCTAGCACATTGGATCACCAATCACAGTTGTCAATTATAAATTTTCACCAATCACCAGAAATTTTATCTCCACCAAGTTGTATCTCAGTCCTAGGTAATTGCATTGATGAATTAAAGTCACCCAACCCAGTTGACATAATCTGCCTCTCTGAACACCATGTGACCACTGGTATAGGAACTAGGCCTAAGCACAATGAGAAACTCAGGAGAGTACTGCAAATGTTAGAATAAGGAAAGGTTCTCATAAAAGTGTAATTAAAAATAATGTAAGTATATTTCATCAAAATATTGGGAGTTTAAAGAATAAAATAGATGAGCTTCTTGTTTGTTTAGAAGATTTAGAAGCTGAGGATGAAATAGATATACTATGCCTGTCTGAGCATCACATTGTTACTGATATGGATAAGGTAAATGTAAGTGGATATAAGCTCTCTGCACATGTAATTAGAGAAAATATGCAGAAAGGAAGAGTTGCCATATATGTCAAAAGTTATCATTGTGCAATAAGTATAGAAACAAAAAAGTTTTGTGTAGAGAAATATATAGAAGCATGTGCCTGTGAGCTTAAATTAAATAAAGGCACATTTATAATTGTAACTGTATATAAGTCCCCATCGGGAAATTTTCATCTATTTCTGAAAAATTTGGACTCCTTGTTGTGCTATCTGTCAGACAGGGGGAAGCAAATTATTATTTGTGGGGATTTCAATGTAGATTCTCTGAAAGAGGCTAATAGGAAAAATGACCTTGAAGTATTACTCGGTTCTTTCAATTTGACACCCGTTATTGATTTTCCTACTCGGGTGGTAAAGGATAACAGCTCACTGATGGATAACTTCTTTATAGACCAAGATAAGTTTAACCAGATAAATGCTCAACCTGTTGAGAATAGTCTTTCTGATCATGGTGCACAGCTAGTTACAATATATGACATAGCTCCATTCAGCAGTACTAAACAATCCTCCAAAGTAGTACGTTCAGTCAACGATTTAACAATTGCAAATTTCAGGGAAAGCCTACAGCAGTTAGACTGGGATGAGGTGTACCGTGAACCTGATGCCAATTTAAAATATAATTTATTTCATGACACTTTTGTAAATGCATTTGAAAACTGCTTCCCCAAGAAAATAGTTAAATATACTCGTAAGAAACCATGTAACAAACCATGGCTTACTAAGGGCATAAAAATATCTTGTAACTGGAAAAGGGAAATGTATCTGACAGCAAGAAAGAGTAGTGACCCAGAAACTATCAAACATTATAAAAACTACTGTGCTATATTAAGAAAAGTTATTAAAAAATCCAGAAGTATGTGTATCATGTCTGAAATCAGCAACTCTGATAATAAAATTAAAACAATTTGGAATATTAAAAGAGAAACAGGTCAACCAAGAGCACAGGAAGACAGTATTACCATCAAATTGAATCAAAACTTTATGAACAAAAAGTCAGAAGTTGAAAATATTTTTAATAATCATTTTCTAAATGTTGTGGATATAGTAGGGTCCAGGTGTTCATTAGAAGGTGCTAGGCAGTTAATGGAAGAGGCCATACCTATGCAATTTGATACAATTGAAATCTCACCCACTTCTCCCTCTGAAATTAGGAAAATAATAAACTTGCTTAAAAGCAAAAACTCACATGGAATTGATGGCATTTCCAGCAAAATACTAAAAGCTTGTTCTCAACAGATAAGTAAGATTCTCAGCCACCTGTGTAATAGCTCTCTGGAACAGGGCATTTTCCCTGATAGACTGAAATATGCTATTGTTATACCTTTGCATAAAAAAGGGGATAGATCTGATGTCAACAATTACTGTCCAATCTCCCTTCTAACAGCTTTATCCAAAATTTTTGAGAAAGTAATGTATTCAAGAGTAGCTTCACATATCTGTAAAAATGAAGTATTAACAAAATGTCAGTTTGGTTTCCAGAAAGGTTTTCAACAGAAAATGCCATATATGCTTCCACCAATCAAATTTTGAATGATCTGAATAACCGAACACCACCCATTGGGATTTTTTGTGATCTCTCAAAGGCTTTTGATTGTGTAAATCATGAAATTCTGCTAGACAAGCTCAAGTATTGTGGCATGAGTGGGACAGTGCACAAATGGTTTAATTCATACCTAACTGGAAGAGTGCAGAAAGTTGAAATAAGCAGTTCTCATAATATGCAAAGATCAGCACATTCCTCAAACTGGGGAACTATCAAGAATGGGGTTCCACAAGGGTCGGTCTTGGGTCCTTTGTTGTTCTTAATATATATTAATGACTTGCCATTCTATATTCATGAAGAGGCAAAGTTAGTTCTCTTTGCTGATGATACAAGTATAGTAATCACACCTGACAAACAAGAATTAACTGATGAAATTGTCAATAATGTCTTACAGAAAATTACTAAGTGGTTCCTTGTAAACGGACTCTCACTGAATTTTGATAAGACACAGTACATACAGATCCGTACAGTAAATGGTATGACACCATTGGTTCAAATGGTTCTGAGCACTATGGGACTTAACATCAATGGTCATCAGTCTCCTAGAACTTAGAACTACTTAAACCTAACTAACCTAAGGACATCACACAACACCCAGTCATCACGAGGCTATGACACCATTAATAAATATAGACCTTAATCAGAAGCATATAGCTAAGGTAGAATACTCAATAATTTTAGGTGTGTCCATTGATGAGAGATTAAATTAGAAGAAACACATTGATGATCTGCTGAAACGTTTGAGTTCAGCTACTTATGCAATAAGGGTCACTGCAAATTTTGGTGATAAACATCTTACTAAATTAGCTTACTACACCTATTTTCACTCATTGCTTGCATATGGCATCATATTTTAGGGTAATTCATCACTGAGGAATAAAGTATTTATTGCACAAAAACGTGTAATCAGAATAATAGCTGGAGTCCACCCAAGATCATCCTGCAGACATTTATTTAAGGATCTAGGGATATTCACAGTAGCTTCTCAGTATATATACTCTCTTATGAAATTTGTTATTAACAACCAAACCCAATTCAAAAGTAATAGCAGTGTGCATAACTACAATACTAGGAGAAAGGATGATCTTCACTATTCAAGATTAAATCTAACTTTGGCACAGAAAGGGGTGAATTATACTGGCACTAAAGTCTTTGGTCACTTACCAAATAGTATCAAAAGTCTGACAGATAACCAACAAGTATTTAAGAAGAAATTAAAAGACTTTCTGAATGACAACTCCTTCTACTCCATAGAGGAATTTTTAGATATAAATTAAGAAAAAAAAGGAAAAAAAACAAAAATATTATAAAAAATAAATAAAAAACAAAAAAATAAAGTTGTTATATTAACTTAATTATGTTGTTAAATTAACTTAATTATGTCATGTATTGGAAAATTTCACTCATTCCACATCATTACGAAATATCGTATTCATGATCCATGGAACTAGTATTAATCTAATCTAATGTAATTCAGGAGTAAGCAGATATTTAAATAAATCTCAGCTTATTATTTCTATATACACATTTAACCACCATAAAACGCAAAATTTCACCCACTTTTTCGTCAGTGTTCTACACACACTTCAGGCTTTGGAAACTTTTAAGCAAGGGTTTATTGTAAATGTGTTGGGTGCTTTACTTCAATAAAATATAATAATTTTTGTATTGTGACTGATGGATATACATCTCAGTACTCTGAAAAAATGCTTGATTTTTTCATTGTTTTTATTTTTTATTTTTTCAAGGTCATTGGGATGCATTGTGTACGAGCTGGTCGCTGGTGCCCCACCCTTTTGTACAACATCCATATTACACTTGATTCGTCTTATTCGATATGAAGCTGTGTGTTGGCCAGGCTTTGTGACTCCTGACTGTCAAAGTTTCCTGCAGGTATTTGAAATATATGTAGATTATCTCATTTGTGGTTTTTATATTGTTACAGAAAACTGGAAATACACAACAGTATTTCTAAATGTCAGCTACGAAGTTCATACACAACTTCAAATGCATTTACCACAGTCATAACTAAATTATGAATGATGGAATCAAATTGTTAAAATCTATTTAACTGTTTCTTTTATATTCAAGGCTTTAATTCTAAAATTCGACATCTGAAGGTTGAAAGTGCAAATCTCATTCATTAATTGAGAATGACTGAAATGGGTTCTTTATTAATAGGTAACATGAAAAAATTTCAACATTGTTCAGAGAGAGCCTACAATGAAAGTCTGCAAAATGGAAGCAATTCCTAAAAATTCTATTTTAAGAACTGTTCTTATTTGCCTATTTTTCCCTTCTGCTGAAATACATTTTTGTCCTGTAATTTCACATTATATGTTACATCTAACTATTGCTGAAGTTTATGAAAATTATAACACTATGAAGGGAGCCTTGAAAATATAATGCAACTTTATAGACAAGAAAATCTTCTTGCCAAGCAGTGGAAAGACAACACACACACATAAAGGTTACGGAAATTTTCAAGCTTTTTGAGCCAGTGGCTCCATCTTCTGGCAGAAAGGTTGAAGAGGAAGGAAGACGAATGAAGAAAAAGGGCTGACCAGGTTCAGGAAGTGGAGAGAGTTTGGGAAAATCATCCAGAACTACATGTCAGGGGAGACTTACTGGATGAAATGAGAAGGAAAGGTGTGTTGGGAAACAGATTGTAAATGCATAAATGGCTGAAGGCAACATTTGCTTGTACATAAAGTGTTGTAGAGCAGCAGAGAATAGTGGATTCGGGTGGGGGTGGTGTATGCCCACTCCTAAGATCTTTTAGTATAGATGCACATATTACTTTGGGCAGAATACTACACATGCCTGATGCTGCAATGGTGTCATCACATAGACAGAATAACAAATAATTGTCTGTGAAATGCCTCATTTGAATGTGGCTCAATACATGTTCAGGTCTGCAGATGTTTATTTGACACTCTCAAATGGCTGTACAGTGACCAGTACTTATATCTGTAGTTTACTAGATGCACTACAGTGATTGCATAGATGTATACAACACTTGTTATAGTGATGCCAGAAGAGAATGTAAATGGCATCACATTATGATATTAACATGTTAACAATGCTAGTACTATCCAAACAAGTGTCCTTATAGAAAGCCTATTTAGTATGAGGTCCTTCAATAGAGTTCCAACAGAACAAACAGAACAATGAATATTGCACATATTACTACAACTAGACAGTGCCTATTTTCCACTACATCCTGTACTCTGATCAGGTCACAGCAGCTGTGGCCCATATGATGCACCAATAACAATGACGTGCATTGTCCAACTGTGCCATCTGGATTCCATGGTTTCCTCTTCTGTGTTATGTTATCTTTTTGTGGGAGGTGTCATTAGTCTGCTGATTGGCTTGATGTAGCCTGACACAAATTTCTGGTGCCAACCTCTTCATATCAGAGTAGCACTTGCAACATACATCCTCAATTATTTGCTGGATGTATTCCACTCTCTGTCTTCCCCTACAGTTTTTACCCTTTACAGCTCCCTCCAGTGACATGAAAATCATTCCCTGATGTCTAAACCCATGTCCCATCATCCTCTTGTAACTCCTTCTTCTCAGTGTTTTCCACAGGTTTCTCTTCTTGCTGATTGTGCAGAGAGCATTCTCATTCCTTGTCTTATCCATCCATCTGATTTTCAGCATCCTCCTGCAGCATCACACCTCTATCCCTGTGATTCTCTTCTTTCCAGTTTTCTCACAGTCTATAATTCACTTTTATACAATGCTGTGCTGCAAATGCACATCCTCAGAAATTGCTTCCTCAAATTAGTTCCTATGTTTGATACTAGTAGACCTAAACACATAAAAAAAAGTTTTGCATCACCCTGGTTCCCAGAACTCCTGAAGATAGGCATTGATTGCGGATATTGAATCACAGAAACAGTCCATTTGACTGTTCAGGGATGTCACTAAACCTGCCCAATGATGTAAACAACCATGCATGAGCAGCACCTATTAGATGGAGGGGGTCAGACAGCCGATCAGTTCCAGTCATTCCACCAGGAAGGAGGTACACAGATCGTGTTGTGTATAGTTCCACCATGCCTAGACGGTCAGTACCGCAATTCGATTGTGTCCACATCATTACTTTGTACCAGGAGGTGCTCTCAACAAGCAAAGTGTCCAGGCATCTCAAAGTGACCCAAAGCAATGTTGTTCGGACATGGAGGAGACAGAGCAGGAACTGTCAATGACATGCCTCGCTCAGGCCGCCCAAGAGCTACTATGGGAGTGGATGATTGCTACCTACGGATTATTGCTCAGAGGAACCCTGACAGCAACACCAACATGTTGAATAATGTTTTTCGTGCAGCCACAGGACGTCATGTTATGACTCAAACTATGTGCAATAGGCTGCTTGATGCACAACTTCACTCCCAACGTCCGTGGCGTGGTCCATCTCTGCAACCATGACACCATGCAGCGCCGTACAGATGGGCCCAACTACATGCAGAATGGATCGCTCAGGATTGGCATCACGTTCTCTTCACTGATGAGTGTTTGGAGGCAACCCGGTCAGAATGAATGCCTGAGACACACTGTCCAGTGAATGCAGCAAGGTGGAGGTTCCCTGCTGATTTGGGGTGGCATTATGTGGGGCCAATGTACACCGCTGGTGGTCATGGAAGGTGCCATAACGACCGTACAATACATGAATGCCATCCTCCGACCAATAGTGCAACCATATCAGCAGCATATTGGCAAGGCATTCTTCTTCGTGGACAGTCTGATGGTACATTTCAAGACTCGTAGATTCTAAAAACCAACTTGAATAATCGTTTCTTTCTCACATGCCTTAATGATTTTAGAAAAACCAAGGGCATGTTATCTATGCCTTCCTCCTTTGATCATAAGTCTTCCAGAGCTCTGTTAACCCTAGCAATACCATAGTTTAAACCCACCTTTTGAAAATATTGTAATCAAGGTCTGTACATTGTATTTTCAAATGTGGAAAAAAATTATGGTTTTTAATGAACTTGTCTACCAGATTCCATTAATGTTTTAAATTTTTCATTAAACAGAACTGAAAAATTTAAGTGATAGTAGTAGACATGACTTAAAAGGTACATCATTAATAAAAATCAACAACAATTTTGTTATTTGATCTACCCATATAATATCCAACATTCTTTGATGGCATCACATTGTGTAAGTTTTTGTATTTTCTTTTCTGAACTACGTATTGCCCACATTTCAATTCTAGACAACTCCAGACTAATATCTGTAGGAAATACTTCCTGAAAATTATATTGATATTTAATGTTAACAAATTCCTGTTTTTGAGACATACTTTTCTTGTAATTGCCACTCTGCATTTTTTATCTTCATCATTCATTTTGCTGCCCAAGTAGCGAAATCCAACTTGTATTTATTTTTAGTGTCTCATCTTCTAATTTAATTCCCTCAGCACACTTATTTAATTCAAGTACAGCCTTGTTATACTTCTGTTGATGTTCATATTACTTCCTTTTTTCAAGATACTATCCATTCCATTCAGCTGCTCTTCCAAGTCCTTTGCCATCTCTTAACAGAATTACAATGTCATTAGCGAACATAAAAGTTTTTATTTCCACTTCATGAACACCAGCTCCCTTTCCAGATTTCTCATTGTTTTCCTTCACAGCTAATTCAATGTAAAGATGGAATAAAATCAGGGAGAGACCACAATTCTGTCTCACTCCCCACTCAACTATGGCTTCTCTTTCATGTCCTTTGACTGTTATAACTGCAGTCTGGTTTTCATACAAATTATAAAAAAAACTTTCACTCCCTGTATTTTATCCTCGCCACCTTCAAAATTTCAAAGACTTTAGCCCACTTGGTGCTATTAAAAGCTTTCACTAAATATATAAATGCAATAAACATAGGTGTGCCTTTCCTCAGCATGCCTTTTGCGAGAAGTTGCTGGGTCAGTGTTACCTTACAGCCTACATTTCTCTGGATCTCAAACTGACCTTCACAGAGATAGCGTTCTACCAGTTTTTCCATTCTTCTGTAAATAATTGATATCAACATTTTGCAATTCCATTCCTCTGCAAATAATTGATATCAATAATTTGCAACCATGGACTGTCTTCTTTGGAACTGGTACTATTGCATTAGTCCTGATGCCTAAGAGTATTGCAGCTGTCTCATATATATTTATTATACATCAGATAGAATAATTTTGTTATGACTGGCTGACCCATGGATCTTAATAATTATGAGGGATTGTCATCTACTCCTGGGACCTTCTCCATTTCTTTCTTTCAGTGGTCTGTCAAAATATGCTTGCAGTATTGTATCTTCCAATTTATCTTCACCTAGTTCCTTTTCTCTCTCTATAACAATGTTCATCAGTTTGTTTCCCTTAGACCCATTATGTTGTCCTTCCACCAACCACTGTTCTCTTCCTTGGTTGGTACTGGTTTGCCACCTGAGTTCTTGATATTCATACAGCTGCTTCTCTTTTCTCAAAAGGTATCTTTATACATGATTCCACAATGTTGTGTTTGTCCTCTAACTGTTACTGCTTTGCCATTGTGCACTTTCTATCAATCTCAGTTTTTGATAGCTGTATTTTCTTTTGACTGCTTCATTTGGCACATTTTTGCATTTTCTCCTTTTGTCAATTAAATTCAATAGCTTGTGTATTATCCGTGGATTTCTACTACTCCTTGTCTTTTTATATATGTGATCCTCTGCTGCCTACCCTATTTCATTTCTCAGTGGTACCCTATTATCTTCTATTGTCTTCCTTTTCCCTCTTTCAGTTAATCATTGGCTGTTGTTCCCTCTCAACAACCTGTTTCATGGATAATGATTGCTGTTTTAGCCAAATGAGCAACCAGCTCTTCTGGAGCTACTATTGTTATTTCATACACCAAATTCTTTATGTCCCCCCATGAAAATAAGTCTGTAGCAGGTCAGCAATATCTCTAAAATGATATTCATCACATGGCAGGTTGAAAACTAATATTTTATATACATAAGTATGGTTTTTACATCCAATACCATGTGTACATGTGTATATGTGTATTTTGCAATTTAATGGATATATTTGCCTGTATTTAAAGACTGTGGTTTGGCATATATTTCATCTACATACAATATGACACTGTACAGTGAATAAATGGGGGGAAAACCATTGATACTCTGATGTCTACACATCTTGTCATAGTACTCAGTAAATATAGTGTTGTGTAATTGTCTATTAATTATGTATGAAGCTGAAATGAAAAATCTTCTGTAGTGAAATAAAATATAAGTAATTTATTGTTTTAATTCACTTTCACCCAAAATTCTCCACAGTCTATCTGCTTCACATAAAACAAATGCTTTGCATTGCGGAGTAACAGTGTCCATATAGTTGTCTTGGCAAGGTGGTTACTATGTGACAGGTTTTTTGTTAGTAACATTCCTGGCTATTAAAAATCTAGAATGCCACAAAATATGTTTGCACTGCCTCATTAATTAAATATGACCCTTGCCATGAATTTTATAAATAGTTTTGGTAATAATTAAGTTATAATGCTTTTTTTTTTTTCCTTAGGGGCTATTAGAAAAAGATCCAAACAAGAGACTAACATGGCCGCAGTTGCTGTATCATCCATTTGTCAAAGATGGTGTTCATATAAAAAATAAAGAAGGTAAATTTTACATTATTCTCAATGTTACATAAAGGTGGTCTTGAGGCACTTTAATTCCCACTTTTGTGTGGAGCAAAGGAAGAAATACTTCATTATGGTTTACAGCAGCTGTATGTTTTGACTTTCATACTCTCAGTTCATTTTCTCAGTTCTTTGTTAGTTTTTGTGTGACCCATTGGGTTTTTTGGTTATGAGAAGAGAGAGAAACAGAAGAAGGGGGTGGGGGAAGGTTGAAGGAAATTTGATTAAGTAAGTGTTAGCCTTCAAGTGTTCACCCAGCAGTGGTAACCTGATAACATAATCACCAGTTTCAGTGCTGCAGATACAACAGTATTCTTCTGTGAACTGTTGGTGACAGGCAACACTGTGTTATCAGTTGATTATAGGTATATCTGTGCCGATGCTGAGATCTTTTTTGGGAAATTAGTAAACCATAAGAAATCAAGACTACAAACTGTTCTCATGCAAAGAAAAATTGTGTAAAGTGGCGCACTTGGAAGCCCACTAAATACTCAGTGAACAATACATTTATCCTTTATCAAGCCATTGAAGGACAAAGGAAGGTGCACTTATAGATTTCAGGATATGTCCTGTAACAGAACTGCTGGAAATTCAAGGGAAGAAATTGTGATGTAGGATTTTGTTCTGATGATTGATTTATAGTATACCACACTTAAAGTTCATTTCACACTGTTCTGACGATTGATTTAAAGTATACCACACTTAAAGTTCATTTCACACACACACACACACACACACACACACACACACACACACACACACACACACACACAAAGTGCAACTCACACGCACATGACCACAGTCTGTGGCAGCTGAAGCCACACTCAGTGGCTTCAAGCTGCCACAGACTGTGGTCATGTACGTACGCGCGCGCGCGCGTGTGTGTGTGTGTGTGTGTGTGTGTGTGTGTGTGTGTGAGGGGCGGTTATTACTATAATGAAGATTGAAATATTAATCTGCATGTGCAATGTTGCTTAAGAAACTAATATCGATTGGCATTCTGTGACATTATCATAAACCACCAGCAATAATGTCATATTCATATTTTCATAAAACCTACTCCACTCACATAGCTGTATTTTTCTTCAACACAGAAGCCCCAGTTTTATATTTTCTGCAGTAGAGCTGTTAATTTTCTTAACTGCCTACATCTCATTTTCGTGCAATTTGCAGAGGTATTAGTGGGATACCTATGTCAAAATAGTTAAGGAGTGTACATTACAGACACCTTAGAGCAATATCCATGTACCTGTTGCGGTGTACACCTGCACTTACTAACCTCTGGTGGCCTTGGGTACCTATAAAATTGGTACTGTATCAGTCCATATCTGTAAGAAATACAATATTAATTGTACTGCATATTGACGCTGCACTTGACTTGCACTTCTGGTTTTGTTAGGCAATGGCAGAAGATTGTAGCTGTATCTGTGTCTCCTAATACTTAAAACTATCTAGAAGAGAGAGCTCAAAGAGGAGAGAAATGTTTTAAAAGTTCAGGTAGTGTGTGAAAATTCATCTGTTTGATATAATTGAACAGATTTTCCCTGAATCTAAAGTACTATGTCCTTTAGTCCTTTATGTATGGTTCCAACAGTCTAGTGGCATAAAGGTTGCTGAAATGAGAGCTCACACCTCCCTGATTATAAAGTAGAGAATTCCTCTTATTTAATTGCTGTCATGCAGATTTAGTTAATTTCACCAGAAAACATAGGAAATGCAGCCTTTGGCTGGAATACACCCATATACACATGCAATTCAGGGCCCCTGATCTTAACCACTTGGCCATTAAGCTATTATTGGAACCCCTTTATTAGTGATGTTTGTAGCTGCAACAGACACCAGCTGTTCGCTGTGCCCACTTCTTCTGTAATGGTGTAGGAGTAGTGGAGGCATGACACAGGTAACTCCATTCGCTGGTCCTCCACTTCATCCTGTCCTCTGTTGCTCATGTTATATAGCCCCACTTGACCTTTTTTCCATTTACATTCTTTTCTGTTTTGTATTTCAGATTATTTGATACTGTGTTAAAGTGTGCTAGCAGTGGGGGGTGGGGGTGTTGGTGGTACAGAAACTATGCAGAATGGTTCTCTTCTGTTATATCCCTTCATCTAGGACCTTCAAAAAATGGCTCCAAGGTGCTAACTTTCCCATATCAGCCATTTGTTTCCTTGACATGACATCATGTATTGGATAATGAAAGAGGTCACTAAATAATTGCTAGAAGTCTCAACTTTGGTTACTAATATGGTTCTCTTCATGAGAGTACCAATTTAAAATTATAATATCATATTTTGGTTTATGTACATGGAAACTAAATACATGAAGAGTTTGATTAAAAAGTAACAATAACTATTAGATTACATAAAATTAGATATACCAGTTTGGCACAATTTCTATACTCTGTCAGGAACTGATATTTATATTTGCTACTTCTTGGTAATTAGAAGTTATATTAGTTTAATCTTTAAGTAGTTTTTGTTATGAACTTCCCAGATAGCAGGCTACATTTTTTAAAATCGTGACTAAACATTCCGGTTCTGGTGGTCTTGATTGCTGTTGTGACAAATCATGTTCTTTGTGATAAGAATGAATATTGTCATGCATCAGTTGTTTAGTGTTTCTATTGAATGTTTGTGATAATATATATTTGGTCACCTGTTTTAGATATGACTGCTCCACTCACAGATCCTCTGACAGAATCACAAGAAGCTGCTAAAGAAATACAAAGAATGGACCTTGCAACTCGTGGGACTGGTCATTCAGAGTTAGTATCATATGCAAAAGCTATGTGTCATTTTATTAGACTATCATAATTTTTGTAGTGTCTTGTAGTTTTTATAATTGTCAAAGAAATATGTGAGTACTTGTCATCATGATGGAAAAATTAATACAAGTGACATAAGTGATTACAACGGATTGCCCGTCAGCAACCTTTCTTAAAAACATCGTTAATAATTAAGATTAGAGCTGTGTTGCTTTTTGTAATTTTAGTTTATTTTAATGATAACCACCTTTTATAATCAAACTTAAAAATAAATTTTTTAAATGCATTCAAATTAATTAAATGGATTGATGAGAGTGAAGTTAGTAGAGATGTGTTATGAAATGATATCAGTACAAACCATTCAGAATATGCTGAACTTGCAGTATGAGTATGTTGTGAAAACTGAAATTTTTTGCCAGACTGAGACCTGACCCCACATTCCGGCATTTCACAAGCAGTTTGCTCGATTATTAGCCTAGTTGAGCACACACCCATGTATAAGTGAAACATCAGTGACAATGAAAGTTTAATTCAAACTTGGAGGTGTGCTCAGATAACCTAATACAGAAGGTGACAGCTCATGAAATGCAGGAAGTCCGGATTGAAGTCTCTATCTGACATAGACTTTCATCTATCATAACAAATTCATTACACTGCAGGTTCAATACATCTAAACAACCCCACTGTTAACAATAATGGATATTCCTGGAAGAAGCAATATGCAATATAAAGCAAAGAGAACCACTCCCATATTAGCATACTTACGGTGGAGCACTGAGACACACAACAACAAACAGCACTCCCTCTAGCTTTCGCACTCTTGCTTTTTCTCTAGAAAAAGTACACACATTCAAATACTCAACTACACAGACATGTGTTTGGGTGTCTGTGTGGCTATGTGTATGAATGTATGTACTTGTAACAGAAAAAGAGTAAGCATTCAAAAAACAGTGTGAGTGCTGTTTACTGCTATGTGGCTCTGCACTCCACACATCGGTCTACTGTAGGTGGGTGGCTACCTTTTCTTTATTTTATGTTCAGTGTCACTGATATCATTTCATGTCACCACACCTTCACTGAATTCATTCTTATTGATCCATTCATTTCATGTTGTGCTGTTGGAACATCTCCTCTGACAGGGTAAGTCACGGCTCATCACCTCTATTCTCACAGTGGTGTTGTTCCGACACACCTCATGAGAGAACCTCCAGTGATAGTGTTCATAAATCCTAGATGATATACTAGCCATTACTCATTTTCAATATATTGTTTGATCTGTGACCAATAAGTACATAACAGAGTTAGTGATGGCAATAGATATTAACCCCTTAAGTAACAAAACATTTTATCCAGCATAAAAATGAAATTCATGACAGTATGTACTCTTTGGGAATGGTAATCAATAATACTGCTTAATTTATTGTGCATTTCCAAGTCCATCATATTTTATGGGATGGTAAATAATCATACCAATGAAGTTGTAGCACAAAATGTGCACAATAGTTAGTAAACATATGCCCTCAGGAGGGAGACATTAAAGGACTGGAGTTCACACCCAACTTTACATCATGCACATAAATCTACATTTACAACCATTTCATTATCAAAACCAGTTTCAAGGCTTTCATGAAATGTTTCTTCAACCACAGGCAAATACTGTTCTTACCTGTTGCATGTGTACTAGATGCTTCACTCACTGGTCCATTTGACACTGCGTTACTCAGTTACTGTAGTAGTGTTTGAAACTAGAAATAGTAATTACATCAAAGACTCCTCCAAATTCTGAATCTTCTGCTTGTTCCTCTGTAACCGCTTCCCGGCAGTTCAGTACACAATCAGCCAGAACTTCATCTTCAATTCTTATATAACTGAAATAAATATTCACAACCTCAGGAAACTCTAACTATAAAAATCAACCCAAATTGGATGACAATACACCTATTACATTCAAATGTTTGCATTAACTGTTTTCGTCGTGTTGCAGATTTCCAGTAATCATCCTACATGTGCACTGTCAATGGAAATAATTTGTGTTATCTCAGCTGCTAACATTTTTTAGATACTTTGTGGAACAACATTATCTACAATATTCATTCTTCATTAGATGAAGCATTTCACAGCATATTATCTGTAAAATTATATGTAATTAGGAACTGAAACCATGACAACATACATGTGTGGCATAATAGAAAACTAGATGTAACTATGCTTACAAACCACTCACCCATTGATTTAGAAACAATTGGGTTGGCCCTTCTTGGGTCGCACTGCTATTGGCTTAAGCGTATGATGTCACCAGGAATTCTGTTCCAAGAAGCTCCACGAGAGTTGTAACACAAGCCTCAGAATTGTGTGTTGTTAGTGCAGATGCATTGCTTAGACCTAAAATTAGAATAAACACTTCTGCATTATAAAAACAACTACCTTTAAAGACTTTAATAGTAAGAAGAAGATGAACTTACTGTGTTCATAAATACTCACTGTATCTCAGGTAGACCACGATGCAAAATTTTTTTTATGTTTCTTGTTTTAGTTTGTGTGCTCAGATGCCTTATTATAATGAAGGTTCTTGGACTTATGTTGAGACAAACCACTTGTTATACATTTCAGGAAACTTTCACATTATTGTAGAAATTATCTTTTGCATTACTGTGTCACACTTAGCAACAGTCGCCCACGAAAACTGCAAAATGTCGTTTCAGACTCGTTTATTTTATTGAACCAGTCAGTTGAAGTAGTGATCCCACCTCTCTAGATAACGATGATCCAGTCATTACTGGTGATGCAGTCTGAACCCGGTAGAAGTTTCTCTGGGACTGAACCCAAGGAACTGCCAATGTAAGTCAAATCTAGCCTGATGTGAAACACTGTCTAATTTGTTGCTTTATTACAGAAGGAAACTATCACTTGGCTCTAAATAATGAAAAGTGTGAAGTCAACCACATGTGTACTAAAAGGCATCCTCTAAATTTCAGTTACACAAATCTAAACACCGTAAATTCAACTAAATACTTATATATTGCAGTTACGAATAACTTAAACTGGAATGATCACATAGATAATGTTGTGGGGAAAGCAAACCAAAAACAGCAATTTATTAGCAGGACACTTACCCAAAATGTAACCGATCTACTAAAGAGACTGCTTACACTACACTTGTGTCCACTTATGGAGTACTACTGTGCAATGTGGGAACTGCATAGATGAGATCAGTGGTGGCTGTTGAAAAAATTCAGAGAAGGGCAGCTCATTTTGTATTATCATGAAATAGAGGAGAAAGTGTCATGGGTATGAAACACAAATTGCGATGTCAATAATTTAAACATTGGCATTTTTTGTTACCGCAGGATCTTCTCGTGAAATTTCAAACAGCAACTTTGTCCTCTGAATGCAAATATTTTGTTGGCACCCCCTGACTTAGGAAGAAATGGTCATCATAATAAAATAAGAGGGAACAGAGCTCACATTGAAAGATTTAAGTGTTCATTTTGCCCATGCGCTTTTTGAGAATGGAATGGTAGAGAAATAGCTTGAAGGTGGTTCGATGAACTCTCTGCCAACTAGCTTATTGCGAAATGTAGAGTAGTCATGTAGATGTAGAAGAAGCACATCTACTTACTTCCACAACATACTTCACATACTTGGCTTGCAGAACCTTGTTACGTATTATTTACAAAGCATAGTTTCCTCTTCTCAGCAGTTATATTTCAGATTTTTAATCTGTCTATTTTCTCTTCAGTTGAAACATCTGGGCTGAGAGGCCGTGGTTGATGTATAAAATTTCCACAGATCGTTTCGTCTCCATCTGCGGGAGACATCTTCCGAGGTCGTCCGGCTACTGCCACTAAGGCGCCAGGTACTCTCGCATTTATAGAGCTCATAGAGGGCACCACCATTCGTCACATGATGCCGACGGTATGCTTATCTTTGTAAGGCGTCATCATTCTCAATTAAGAGTAACGGATTGTAATTCTGCTGGCGCAACGTCGACATCCATATTTTTTCTAACTTTAAAACTTCCTCTTTTCTATTAAAATTGTTATGGTGTTTGTGAATCTCTATTGCTTCTCTATACATGCGCGCATGATATTGGAATGTTCATGCTAGAATGCTTGTCTCGTTAAATTTAATTTCGTGGTTCCCATCGCGAAAAACTCAGCTGCGGCCGATTTATCGATGTGTCCTAAGCGACAGTTTCTTTTATGTTCGGCTAAGCAGGTGTTTACACTTCTTTTCCTTGTTCCAATACATACTTATCCACAACTGCATGGGATTTTTTACACACCAGGTGTTGCTAGGGGGTGATGGGCGTCTTTTGCAGTTCTTAAATATTCCTTAATCTTCTTGGTGCGTCTGAAGATTGTTTTGATCCCATACTTGGCCAGAACTTTCCCAACACAGTCCGTGACTTTATTAATGAATGGTTGGAAAACTTTTCCAGTAGGTGACCGTTGTTGCTCTGGACTTCTTGCTTCTTTTCTTATTTGATGTAGGGCTCGATCAATTTCCTTGCTGGTATATCCATTTTTCTTGAAGGCTGACCGTAAGTGATTTAGTTCATCTTGTAAGTAAGCTGGCTTGCAGATTTTGTTGGCTCTGTCCACCAAGGTTTTCATGACACCTCTTTTTTGCCTCAGATGATGGTTAGATTCCTTGTGGAGGTATCGATCCGTGTGTGTGTTCACTCTATATACCGTGTGGCCTAGTGTCCCATCCATCCATTTAATTACTGACACATCCAGGAAAATGAGTTGACCGTTGCTCTCTTTCTCCATCATAAACTGTATCTTCGGGTTAATACTTTTCAGATGCACCAAGAAGACATCCAACTCTTCTTCACCATGAGTCCACACTACAAATGGGCATCAACATAGTGGTACCATTTAGCTGGCTTTTTACTGGCAGTCTGCAGTGCTCGCTGTTTGAAGGTCTCCATAAATAAATTGGCAACAGCTAGGCTGAGAGGGCTTCCCATCACCACACCATCGATCTGTTCGTAAAACTCGTTGTTGTACTGGAAATAAGTTGTTGTCAGGCAGTGTTTAAATAAAGTCACTATGTCAGTCGTAAAAATATCTGCTATATATGAAATAGCTTTGTTTACAGGCACCATGGTAAACAATGACACTACATTGAAGCTCACAAGAATATCACTTGTGCTGACGTTAATCTCCCTCAGTTTTTCAATAAAATGTGCCGAGTTTTTAATGTAACTGTCCGTTCTGACATTGTATGGTTGCAGCAAGCAGGCGAGATATCTGGCCACCTCATGTGTTGGAGATCCCATGGCGCTCACGATCGGTCTGAATGGGACCTGTGGTTTATGTACGTTTGGGAGTCCATAAAGTCTGGGAGGACAAGCTTCCATGTTGCAGGGTTGTTTTTTATCATCCAAAGAAAGAGAAGATTGTTTTACCATTGGATTGGTATTCCTCAAAATTTTGGCTGTGGGATCCTTCTGAAGCTTTTTATACTTGTTGGGATCCAAAAGGTCACTAATCTTCCTGTTATCCACGGTGTTCAGCAAAACCATAGCATTTCCTTTATCAGCTTCAAGTACAATAATGCTCTTATCCGCATTGATCTCTCTCTGTGCCCTCCTTTCCACTTGAGACAAATTGTTGGCAGCTCTCGAACTGTGATTAACATGGCTGGGACAGAATTAACAAAAGAGGAACACTCAGTTGTATCGAAAGGAGGCAACTTTGCAGTCACACCACTAAAGGTTCCTACAGAGGTTTTTATAGCGAACATGGAGGCGGGAATCCATTTGTCATCATGGCATTCCGCAGATGAAATCAGAACTGAAACAGCCAGAATGTTACGCCAAGCGAAAACACCTACCAGCAATTTGTCTCAAGCAGAAAGGAGGGCACTGAGTTGCAGCTGATAAAGTCAATGCTACAGTTTTGCAGAACACCTAAGATTATCACAAGAATATTAGTGACCTTTTGGATACCAATAAGTATAAAAAGCTTCAGATGGATCCTACAGCCAAAATTTTGAGAAATACTAATCAAATGGTAAAACAATCTTCTCTTTCTTCGGATGATAAAAAACAACTCTGCAACATGGAAGCTTATCCTTCCAGACATTATGGACTCCCTAAGATACATAAACCATAGGTCCCTCTGAGACTGATTGTGAGTGCCATAGGATCTCCAACACAAGAAGTGGCCAGATGTCTTGCCTGCTTGCTGCAACCATACATTGGCAGAACGGACAGTTACATTAAAAACTTTGCGAATTTTATTGAAAAACTGAGGGAGATTAACGTCAGCCCAAGTGACATTCTTGTGAGCTTCGATGTAGTGTCATTATTTACCATGGTGCTTATGTTGTTGTTGTTGTTGTTGTTGTTGTTGTGGTCTTCAGTCCTGAGACTGGTTTGATGCAGCTCTCCATGCTACTCTATCCTGTGCAAGCTTCTTCATCTCCCAGTACCTACTGCAACCTACATCCTTCTGAATCTGCTTGGTGTATTCATCTCTTGGTCTCCCTCTACGATTTTTACCCTCCACGCTGCCCTCCAATACTAAATTGGTGATCCCTTGATGCCTCAGAACATGTCCTACCAACCGATCCCTTCTTCTCGTCAAGTTGTGCCACAAACTTCTCTTCTCTCCAATTCTATTCAATACCTCCTCATTAGTTATGTGATCTACCCATCTAATCTTCAGCATTCTTCTGTAGCACCACATTTCGAAAGCATCTATTCTCTTCTTGTCTAAACTATTTATCGTCCATGTTTCACTTCCATACATGGCTACACTCCATACAACTACTTTCAGAAACGACTTCTTGACACTTAAATCTATACTCGATGTTAACAAATTTCTCTTCTTCAGAAACACTTTCCTTCCCATTGCCAGTCTACATTTTATATCCTCTCTATTTCGACCATCATCAGTTATTTTGCTCCCCAAATAGAAAATTCGTTTACTAATTTAATTGTCTCATTTCCTAATCTAATCCCCTCAGCATCACCCGATTTAATTCGACTACATTCCATTATCCTCGTTTTGCTTTTGTTGATGTTCATCTTATATCCTCCTTTCAAGACACTATCCATTCCGTTCAACTGCTCTTCCAAGTCCTTTACTGTCTCTGACAGAATTACAATGTCATCGGCAAACCTCAAAGTTTTTATTTCTTCTCCATGAATTTTAATACCTACTCTGAATTTTTCTTTTGTTTCCTTCACTGCTTGCTCAATATACAGATTGAATAACATCGGGGAGAGGCTACAACCCTGTCCCACTCCCTTCCCAACCACTGCTTCCCTTTCATGCCCATCAACTCTTATAACTGCCATTTGGTTTCTATACAAATTGTAAATAGCCTTTCGCTCCCCATATTTTACCCCTCCTACCTTCAGAATTAGAAAGAGAGTATTCCAGTCAACATTGTCAAAAGCTTTCTCTAAGTCTACAAATGCTAGAAACGTAGGTTTGCCTTCCCTTAATCTAGCTTCTAAGATAAGTTGTAGGGTCAGTATTGTCTCACGTGTTCCAATATTTCTACGGAATCCAAACTGATCTTCCCCAAGGTCGACTTCTACTAGTTTTTCCATTCGTCTGTAAAGAATTTGCGTTAGTATTTTGCAGCCGTGACTTATTAAACTGATAGTTGGTAATTTTCACATCTGTCAAAACTTGCTTTCTTTGGGATTGGTATTATTATATTCTTCTTGACGTCTGAGGGTATTTCACCTGTCTCATACATCTTGCTCACCAGATGGTAGAGTTTTGTCAGGACTGGCTCTCCCAAGGCCGTCAGTAGTTGTAATGGAATGTTGTCTACTCCCGGGGCCTTGTTTCGACTCAGGTCTTTCAGTGCTCTGTCAAACTCTTCCTGCAGTATCATATCTCCCATTTAATCTTCATCTACATCCTCTTCCATTTCCATAATATTGTCCTCAAGTACATCGCCCTTGTATAGACCCTCTATATACTCCTTCCATCTTTCTGCTCTCCCTTCTTTGCTTAGAAATGGGTTTCCATCTGAGCTCTTGATATTCATACAGGTGGTTCTCCTTTCTCCAAAGGTCTCTTTAATTTTCCTGTAGGCAGTACCTATCTTACCCCTAGGGAGATAAGCCTCTACATCCTTACATTTATCCTCTAGCCATGCCTGCTTAGCCATTTTGCACTTCCTGTTGATCTCATTTTTGAGACGTTTGTATTCCTTTTTGCCTGCTTCATTTACTGCATTTTTATATTTTCTCCTTTCATCAATTAAATTCAATATTTCTTCTGTTACCCAAGGATTTCTACTAGCCCTTGTGTTTTTACCTACTTGATCCTCTGCTGCCTTCACTAATTCATCCCTCAAAGCTACCCATTCTTCTTCTACTGTATTTCTTTCCCCCATTCCTGCCATTTGTTCCCTTACATTCTCCCTGAAACTCTGTACAACCTCTGGTTTAGTCAGTTTAGCCAGGTCCCATCTCCTTAAATTCCCACCTTTTTGCAGTTTCTTCAGTTTTAATCTACGGTTCATAACCAATAGATTGTGGTCAGAGTCCACATCTGCCCCTGGAAATGTCTTACAATTTAAAACCTGGTTCCTAAATCTCTGTCTTACCATTATATAATCTATCTGAAATCTGTCAGTATCTCCAGGCTTCTTCCATGTATACAATCTTCTTTTATGATTCTTGAACCAAGTGTTAGCTATGATTAAGTTGTGCTCTGTGCAAAATTCTACCAGGTGGCTTCCTCTTTCATTTCTTAGCCCCAATCCATATTCACCTACTACGTTTCCTTCTCTCCCTTTTCCTACTATCGAATTCCAGTCATCCATGACTAATAAATTTTCGTCTCCCTTCACTATCTGAATAATTTCTTTTATTTCATCATACATTTCTTCAATTTCTTCATCATCTGCAGAGCTAGTTGGCATATAAACTTGTACTACTGTAATAGGCGTGGGCTTTGTGTCTATCTTGGCGGCAATACTGCATTCACTATGCTGTTTGTAGTAGCTTACCCGCATTCCTATTTTTTTTATTCATTATTAAACCTACTCCTGCATTACCCCTATTTAACTTTGTATTTATGATCCTGTATTCGCCTGACCAAAAGTCTTGTTCCTCCTGCCACCGAACTGCACTAATTCCCACTATATCTAATTTTAACCTATCCATTTCCGTTTTTAAATTTTCTAACCTACCTACCCAATTAAGGGATCTGACATTCCACACTCCAATCTGTAGCACGCCAGTTTTCTTTCTCCTGATAACGACGTCCTCTTGAGTCGTCTCTGCCCGGAGGTACGAATGGGGGACTATTTTACCTCCGGAATACATAGCTTATAAATAAAGCTATTTCATATATAGCAGATATTTTTACGACTGACATAGTGGCTTTATTTAAACACTGCTTGACGACAACTTATTTCCATTATAACAACGAGTTTTACAAACACATCAATGGGGTAGCGATGGGAAGCCCTCTCAGCCCAGCTGTTGCCAATTTATTTATGGAGATCTTCGAACAGTGAGTGCTGCAGACTGCCAGTAAAAAGCCAGCTAAATGGTACCGCTATGTTGATGACACATTTGTAGTGTGGACTCATGGTGAAGAAGAGTTGGATGTCTTCTTGGTGCATCTGAAAAATATTAACCCGAAGATACAGTTTATGATGGAGAAAGAGAGCAACGGTGAAATCAATTTCCTGTATATGTCGGTAATTAAACAGGTGGATGGGATGCTGGGCCACAAGGTATATAGAGAGAACAGTCACACGATCGATACCTCCACAAGGAATCCAACCATCATCCTAGGCAAAAAAGAGGTGTCATGAAAACTTTGGTGGACAGAGCCAACAAAATCTGCGAGCCAGCTTACTTACAAGATGAACTAAATCACTTACGGTCAGCCTTCACGAAAAATGGACATACCAGCAAGGAAGTTGATCGAGCCCTCCATCAAAGAAGAAAAGATGTCAGAAGTCCAGAGCTACATCCTGACGTTCATTACTAAAGTCACAGACCATATTGGGAAAGTTCTGGCCAATTATGGGATCGATACAATCTTCAGACCCACCAAGAAGATTAAGGAATATTTAAGAACTGAAAAAGATGCCCGACACCCCCTAGCAACACCTGGGGGATACAAAATTCCATGCAGCTGTGGACAAGTATGTATTGGAACAACGAAAAGAAGTGTAAACACCTGCTTAGCCGAACATAAAAGAAACTGTCGCTTAGGACACATCGATAAATCGGCCATAGCTGAGCATGTTTTTCGCGATGGGAACCACGAAATTAAATTTAATGAGACAAGCGTTCTGGCACGCACATCCCAATATCATGCGCACATGTATAGAGAAGCAATAGAGATTCACAAACACCATAACAATTTTAATAGAAAAGAGGAAGTTTTAAAGTTAGACAAAATATGGATGTCGACATTGCGCCAGCAGAATTACAATCCATTACTCTTATTCGAGAATGATGACGTCTTCCATAGATAGGCATATCATCGGCAACATGTGATGAATGGTGGTACCTTCTATGCGCTCTATAAAATGCGAGAGTACCTGGAGCCTCAGTGGCAGTAGCCGGATGACCTCAGGAGATGTCGCCCTCAGATGGAGACTAAACGTTAGCTGGAAATTTTATACATCGACCACAGCGACTCAGCCCGGAAGTTTCAACTGAAGACAACATTGGCCGTGAAAGCCTACATTGTATGTCTATTTTCTGTTTAGCAGTAACAATTAGGCCAAGAAATATCTCTATACTGGTCGATTGATGGATAATTTAATTTTATCTAACTTAATTTTCTTTGGAGATAAACATTCTAAAGTCCGTCTAGTGGAACTCTTCTCTTTCGACACTGACGATATCTTACTCATGTTACTTATTAATAAAAGAAAATTATTTTCGAACGGCACTTGTTCCTGCAGTTGTAGAAATAAAACGTTTGTAAATGCTGTAAAAAAAATTATAATAATAATTCCTGAATAATGCCAGGCTGATAATACATAGAAATGTGTTTCTAAAGATGATGACTGCCTTGTATTTATATGTATGTTGCCCTTGCTGGTGCTTGTGACAACCTCGGATGCACCCCCATGCCAATTTGGGATTTTTTGTAATGGAATAAAGTCATCCTTTAATTATCTTTTCAAAGGAAACCCCAGAATCTCATTTTTTAAGTCCCATTCATAACATTCTGGAAGGAACTGATGTCAACAAATCCTTCCATTATTCACATTAACAGGATCGGTTCTCTTACGGAGTGACATACATTTGCACTCTAGTTCTCTTATCTTTTTGAAATTGATGATAAACATCATCCTCAGTTTTATACAAAGTATTTTTACATTCAGCAATAGCACAATGATTTCTAAATTTGCTCACAGTACTACAAAACAAGCAGCAAGAAGAATAGCTCATTAGCAGCTGTGTTCTATTTATTTCAATTCAGGGACTGTGCAGGAAGCCAATATGGCATGCCTTGATTCATGCTATTATTCACTTGCTCGCTGGTAACTGAAGTTTACAGTAAAATGGTGTGTGTGTGTGTGTGTGTGTGTGTGTGTGTGTGTGTGTGTGTGTGTGTGTGTGTGTGCGAAGTTAGTAACATTTTGGGATGTCTGTAAGAAGAGAAAAGTCCAAAATGAGACAATGATGAAGTTTTAGTAGCAAAGCAAGATTGCCTTAATGCTAGGAGTCAGCATTTGATATTTTGTATTTAACTTTCAGTTTCTTAGCTCCTTCTTCATAAAATGTAGGAAGATAGCTTTAAGACCAATTGTACATGAAGCCCATCTTAAAAAGTGTATTGCCTTTGCATATTTCTTTAATTATCGTAGCTCCATAATAGATACATAGGGCCTACATACAGAGGTTGTTCTGAAGTTGTTGATGCATTGTCTGATTTACACTCTCTTAGCAAGGTTTGTGTGGAATCTTCGCAGCCAGTCCCTGAATCATTGCATGGTATTTTTGGAGCTCGTAGACTGTCTGGTCATTGTTGTGGCTTAAGAATGTGTGTTAAGAAAGTCTGTCTTCAATTTAGATATTTAATGGTAACTGCACATAAGTATGTTCGTAGCAGACAACATTGTTATTTTCATCGCTGGAACTGCTGCTCTACTCAAAACCTTTCCTTAATGAACATTAGTGTTTTATGTGCTGTAACAAGCCCAGTTATTCATTGGTCATCAGGTTATGAAATCAAGGCTGAGTGCACTCAGTTCTCTCCCCCTGTGGCGTACTTCGTAAATATTCATAAAATGAATGACACATTATACTTACTCCTGCTAAAATTTAAAAGTAAGTTTGTACTACACTGTGCAAATCAAATAATCAACTTGTCGGTCTTTACAGATTACACATTCTGAATTAAAGTCAGGCAAGATATGTTCATTTTTTTACTTACTTATGAAGTAAAGAACTGTAAAATAATTGCGAACCATCAGGCATTAATATGTTCACATGTACATACATACCCCGCAAGCCACCATGTGGTGTCTGGTGAAGGTACCTTGTATCCCTACTCCTTATTTCCTTTCCTGTCCCTCTCACCTATAGAGTGAATGAAAAATGGCTCTCTGTATGCCTTCATACAAGTCCTAATTTTTCGTATCTTCAAGGTCCTTGCATGAAATGTATGTTGACGGCAGTAGAATCATTTTGCAGTCAGCTTCAAACACTGGTTCTCCGAATTTTGTTAGCAGTGTTTCTTAAAAAGAACTTCACCTTCCCTTCAGAGATTCCTGTTTGAGTTCACAAAGCGTCTCCTTAATACTTGGGTGTTGATTGAACCTACCAGTAACAAATCTAGCAGCATGCCACTAAATTGCTTGGATGTCTTCCATTAATCTACCTGGTGGGATACCCCAAAACTGAAGCAATACTCAAGAATGGATCACATTTGTGTTCTGCGCACAGTCTCCTATACAAATGAGCTACTTTCCCAAACTTCTCCCAATAAAATGAGGTCAACCATTTGCTTTCCCCACTACAATCCTTACATGCTTATTCCATTTCATATCACTTTGTTACATTATGTCTAGATATTTAATTGACATGACTGTTAAGCAGTATACTACTAATTCTGTTTTCAAACATTGTGGAATTGACCATTTTTTTCCATTCTCGTCTGCATTAACTGACATTTTTCTACATTTAGAGCTAGCTGCCATTCCTCACATCAACTAGAAATTTTATCTAAATCATGTTGTATACTTCTACACTTGACAACAACACTTTTCTTCACACTTCAGTGTCATCAGCAAATGGCCACAGATTTCTGCTCACCCTGTCCATCTGATCATTTATGCGCATAGAGAATAATAGTGGTCCTATCACACTTCCCCGAGGCCCTCCTGATGAAACACTTGTCTCAGATGAACCCTCACTTTCAAGGACAACTTAATGTGTTCTATTACTTAAGAAGTCTTTGAGCCACTTACATGTCTGGCAACATATTCCGTATACTCATTCCTTTATTAACATATACCTGTAATTTTCAGTGCCTCACTAATGAAGTCTTGCATTGAATTCTTCTTCACTTATAATTTTAATAGTTAAATTTTCTTTCTTCCTGTAAAGGAACATGTTAATTTTTAAGGTACTTAGCATTTTAATTCATAGAGTATTGTAATATGAAAATCTAAGTGACATGAAACTGGCGTGTGTGTTTTGTTTTATATTTTGTTTATTATGAGATTATGATAAGATATTATTAATGCCTTCAACACTTGTTCATCATGTTCACAAAAACTAAAAATTTAGTAAGTAAAATAGGAGTCAGAAATTATTTTTTATTTAATTATAAAAGATGGAGAGAAGATACAATTTAAGTGCAGTAATGAAGGTAGAATTCACTTGACAAAGTTATATGTGAATGGTCATGAAAGGCAGTGGCGGAAGTGGTACAAAGTTGCTGATAAATTTTTAATTTAAGAAAAGGTGACTAAAAGAAATTAGTGAAATATGAATGTTCTTAATGGACTAAGATCATTTTCTAAAAATTAAAAAAATTTAAATAAATAAATAAATAAATAACCTTTTTGTGTTGTATAGAGCTCTTAAAGATAAGAAAATACAATTTCACATGATTTCCTTTTTTTCTCTCTCTCATCAAGGTTAATGTCAAGGATACTGCAGAAAACAAGAGAAGATGATTGCCAGATGACTACTACATCTCTGCTGGCAGAAGTTGGTGGAGTGAAAAATACAAAACTGTGTAATCGTAGCTACATAGCTGCAAATAATAAACATGGACCTAGTCACGTCAGAAATCTGAGTGACCCAGGTGTTCCCATGTTATATGGTGCTGCTTGCATTGAAGAACAGATGTGTGCCACTCTTACTAACTGGTTAGAGAAAGTGAGCATCACTCAAGTTGAAGATAAAACAACAAAGGAGACTCCTTTCCACAATGTTTTGGACTGTAAAGAGGCTAATGAATGTTTTGAAGCAAATTCTGATTTCAAAGCCATATACACAGGTAACGGAAAAAGAGAGAGCAGCTCAGTTCCTGACAAAAGCAGAACAACATCAGTTTTTACTCTCCATGAGGAACGTGTCCCTATAGAGAATGAGGAATGGCTAGTTTTCTTGCAGCACAGCATGGAAGAAGTCATGGATGGTGATCTGGAGTCACTCTTACTTGAAAGCTTTCTTGGTATGGTTATGGCACCACTGCGGAATCCTCTAGCAAGTTGCCGTGTTGTGGAATATATAGCATGTCTCTTGAGTCTTCCATTTTCCCTGGATGAGATAGGTGATGATGAAATAGATACACTAGAACAGGTCTGTACTCTTATTGTATTAATGTTTCAGTTTCACCTTTAAATAAAACTTGAAATCAGGGAGACACCTGCAGGTGAATGGTAGATGCCACATTTGTGCATTTATAGAGCAATTAATTGCAGTAGCTTTCAGAGGCTTTGGATTAATCCTCATTTTGCAATTGCTGCCACTGTTTTTTTTTTTTTTAAAAAAAAAAAGAAACCAATGCTGCCTCACAAAATTTTCCTCCTGCCTCCTTACTGTATATGTCATTACTTCTTCTGGCTGTTACACTTGTTTCCTTCCTCCACTTTAACCTGTCTACTTTAATAATCACTCGCAAGTTTTCTTGCATTCAGGATAATACGTATTTTGTAGTTTATTTTTGTAAGATGGTAGGTTCAGAAGCAGTGTAGAAGGCAGAAGAAAAGCAAATGCTAGAAAACCTTTGTGATTGTCTCATATTTCTTTGTTCCTATGTGCCACCCACTATTCGTCTGCAGGTGATTGTTAGTAATTCTTAATTTTTGTGTATTGTTTCCATCTTGAATCTTCATTATAAGTTTAGCCTCTGTGTTAATCTTGATACAGGCTATATCTTAGTGCTGTGGTTTAGATGAGTAGGCCTACCTTTCATGGACTTATGCGCACTCCAAAATTCACTTGGTATTAGGGAGAGAGTTACAGCATTTGTGCCTCCTCTCACTGATATACTCTCTGGGACCAAATATCTACACTGTGGAAAAGAATTTGACTGATTCTTCTACAAACAAACATTTCTTATATTGACTTTGGACCATGTATTGTTTTTCAAACTGCGCATTGTCTCCTGTGCTATTTCATGATGTTTATGTTTCACTTTGGGCTCATGTTTATCAATCATATCCTTACATATAACAGTAAGATAACAACAGAAAATTAACAACATAATAATGAAAGCAGGAAACAAGTGATGAAAATCATTTGACAAACAAAGAGGAAATACATGAAGGAACAACTGGACTCAGTCAGTAAAAACTTTCACAAATAAAACACATGAGATTTTTGTAGGACTTTGGCAGGAATAATTCAAGGGTATATCCCTCAAAATTTATGTTTCAGAAAGTCAGATGGAAGACTCACTTTGACCTATCAGGAAAACTCTGGAAATGGCACTATATTTTTGGGAGTTCCTCAACTGCCCCGAACCCCCCTCAGGATTCCCTAAGCAACTTGCGACTTATAACCACGCTTCGCCCTTCACAAGAAGAAACCCTCAGACTCAAAAATAACAAAGTTTTTAGATAAAATGGTATCTCTGCAAAACTTCTGAAAAATCTTGGACCAAATTTCTCAGAGAACTCTCATAAATCATAACAGAGATTTGGCAGACAAAAAAACTTCCAGGAGATTTGAAATGTACCCTAATTCAGCCACTACACAAAAAAGTGACAAAACTGATTTAAATAACTATCAAGAAATCTACCTCTTGCAAGTTACATACAAAATTTTGTCATCATGCCTCCTCCAAAGAGTTCAGGAGCAACTTGATCACAAAATTGGTGGATATCAAGCTGGCTCCACAGTGGTCAAAATTCTATAGAGCAAATATTCAATTTAAAAACATTATTAAAATACGAAACAGTCCTTTGTGAACTTGAAGAAGGGGTATGATTTTGTGGATTGCCACTCCCACTCCCTTTTTGTTATTCTCAAAGAACAAGGACTTACCTCAAAAACTACAAATCTCATCTAACACTCACTAATACAACCATCAACATATAAAGTTCATGGGTGATGTTTCAGAACCAGTTCTGATCAAAATTTGTGTTCAGCAGGGTGACAATCTGTCCCATCCTCTTTCATCTGATTTTGAACTACTCTGAGAGTGGGAAAAATAACTTAAAAACCAACACTATTGGAAACCCACATGACTTGGAAGTCCTAAAAATGAAAACCAGATCTATTGCCTAGCTTTTGCAGATGATCTGACAATACAAGCAGATGATGAGACAGCAGCAAATAAACATATAGACACTCTCAAGGACGCACTGAAGGAGTTGCCCTCCAGAGAATCTTCCAGAAAAACAATCTACATATGCTCAAAGCTTCCAATCAAAAGCTAGTTACAAAATATAGACAAATTGAGAGAGTTCCATACTTCATGCATTTACAGTATTGTTGAACCTAGACAGGGGGAAGAAAATAGCACAAATAATTTGGAAGCAAAAACTTAGGAGAGCTTACGGTAATATCTTAAACAAAAATGTATACCATACACACAAAAAACAGTCGCTATTACACAGTTATCAAGACTGAAGTCTTGTTCGCTAGTGAAATACTTACACAAATGGAAAAGGTGATATGGAAGATATCCTAAAAGAAAAACACAAAATTCTAAGGGAGTACTTGGCCCTAAAAGAAGATGGATGCAGACTTACTAGAAACTATTGAATCATGCAACAGACATAAGGGAACGAAGATTGAAATTTTATGGGAGTATCAGAGGCTCCCAACAACAAAGCTCACTCAAAAAATTGTGATGTACACCATGTGATGAAAAGTATCCAGACACCTGGCAAGTTCATGGTGCCCTCCATCGGTAATGCTGGAAATCAATTTGGTGTTGGCCCACCCCTAGCCTTAATGACAGCTTCCATCTTGCAGGCATATATTCAATCAGGTGCTGGAAGGTTTCTTGGGGAGTTGCAGCCCATTCTTCATATAGTGCTGCACTGAGGAGAGGTATTGATGTCGGATGGTTTTTCTTTTCATTTTTGAGGTTGATGGCTTTTCTTTTGTTTTGTTTGTTTAAAACTTTAACCATGCTTGGTGTTTTTCTTCATGAAATTTGTCACATTCTGAAGTCCACCATGCATGTTTTCTTCATGGGTTCAAGGGATCTAGATTCTTTGCTTGTTTCTTGAGACTTAGTACCAGTTCTTTTAAATCATTTCTTACTTTAATGGTTTGCGTTATTTGTGGGTCTGTGTCATTTTTTAATTAGCTGACGTGGGTCATACCTCCTCCTTGTTGTATTAATTTTTTCATTCTTTTTCTTTAATGAAGTGAATTTGATTTTAATTTTAACTAAGTAGTAATCTGAGCCTGTGTTTACCCCTCTCAATACTTTAACATTTTATATTTCCTTATGAAAATTTTTGTCTATACATACATGGTCTAGCTGCCACTCCCCCTTCCTCCAGTCAGAGTGTTTCTGTGTTTTAATTAATTTGGCTTCTTCTTGGCATATGTTGATTTAGATACGGTTGCATCCTCTGCAGAGTTCTTATTTGTAGAGTTATGCGGACTCCATTTTCTGATTATATCTTTATATCTCCTTTCTTTTCCCTGCTGGGTATTGAAGTCTCCCTGTAAGATTTGTACATTCCTTTTATTTGTTCCGTTCACAGTTCATTTGAGAAGATTCAAAAATTTGTCTACCTCTTCCTTCGTTTTTGTTAGAATTTTTTTCCCCCATTTGTGGTGGCATGAGCATTTATAATTGTGTAGGTTTTGTCCATTGTTTTAAAAGTCAGAGTTGCAGTTCTTGGTGATACTGCTTGAAAATCAGTTATTGGCTCTATTATTCTAATGTTCACTATAACTTGTGTTCCAAACTGGGGACATTTCTTCGTTATGCTCTGTCCTGGTTTCCTATTATAAATTCTTGTGATTCAAATGGATCCTCTATCGTTTTTCTCATTTCTTGGAGCCCTGCTATTAATTTGCTTTAAAATTTAATTCGTCTTTGAAATTCTTGAGTTTTCTGGTCTTACGTAGCAATTTTATGTCTTACATTGTTATGTAATGTATATGCTTATGTTGAATCTTCTTTTTGTGTATCAGTATGCATTTGGGTGATAGCAAATGCTCCACTTCATTGCTGTCTTCTAATTGGCTACCCCCTGAATCCATTGTAGCCTTTACCTACCCTTTTGGGCAGGACGATGATCCCCCCCCCCCCCAAAAGGCCTTTCCACATTTTACTTTCAAAGCTAATTAATCTTAGGTGGAGCAAGCTCCAATTTACAGCCACAGTTGTTAGCCGCAGAGGGTGTGTTTGGTCCACAAGAGCTATCTTATTCCACCCCACTCCGCCAATAAGCTTGATTGGACACCCCCCACCCACTACCACCCTATCTGCTGCCTGGGATGCACTATGTAGGATTATTACCTCTCCTCCTGCTATGTCAGCTTAGTAGGTTTGTGCAATTAGCAACAAGTTCTATTACTTAAATTGTCTTTCTCCAGCTTTAACACTTACTTTTTTTGTAACAGATTTTACAACATTTGAAGACTCTTGATTAATCTTTTATGTGTGTCATGCAATCCTGATAAGCCCACTTCATAGAAGCATCAACAAACATAGTACATAACATATTTAACAAAATGTACTCTTTGTATCATTCTATAACAATTGTTTATTCTTTGGATCTTCCTCCTTACACCTTGAGAAACAATAATTTCTTGGTGTAATTTTAAAGGATACATACTAGTATCTCGAATTTTATTCATGAAGGGGGTCATTTTTCTGCCAGGGACTGATTTTTTTCTTTTTCAATACACACTTGCACTTTTGGCACTTAGGCAGTTGTCAAGTGCATAAAACAGTGCCTTTGCATAGTTCGAAAATATCAGACCATTTCACAAACATCAATATATGAGGTCTGTTCAAAAAATTCGGAAACTTTTCTACAAATTCTTTTTTACACTTGCCATTTAGTTATTGTGTCCGGTCTCCTTTGAAATAATCTCCTCTACAATTGATACACCGCTCCCAATGCCATTTCCACTTCTAGGAGCAGTCTTGGTATGCATCTTGCTGGATAGCATGAAGAGCCATTTGCAGATTTTCTTTTATCTCACCTTTCATTGCAAATATCATCCTTTTGAATGGGATTTTCAACTTTGGAAACAGAAGAAAGTCTGCAGGGGAGAGTACAGAAGATGAGGTAGCACAATGATTTTGTATTTTGTGCAATAGTCATGCACCAACAACGATGAATGTGTGGGTGCATTATTGTGAGGCATGAGCCTTGAATTGTGTCACCACATTTCAGGCTATTTCCTTCTCACATTTTCTCACAGATATTGCAACATGTCCCAATAGTACCACTGATTAACAGTTCGTCTCTGTGGCACAAATTTATAATGAACTAATCCTCCAAAGCAAAAAAAACTAACACCATGGCTTTGACATTTGACCTGACCTGATGAGCATTTTTTGGTTTTGGAGAACCTTTCCTGACCCATTGTGAAGATCAAATCTTGGTCTCAACATCATAACCGTAGACCCACCCCTTTTCAGCAGTCATTATTCTCTTAAGGAACATCTCGTTCTCATTTGTGCAATAGGAAAGCTCTTCACAGATTGTGAGGCAAATGCCTTTCTGGACTTGGCTCATGAGCCATGGGACAAACTTGGCGGCAACACAATACATTCCGAGATGCCGTGTCGGGATTTCATGACATGATCCAGATGAAATGTTACATTCTTGGACAGCCAGTCTTCGATTGTCACTTACAGTTTCATAGATGTTTGTGACATAAGCCTTGTCAGTATACCTCACAGAACATCCTGAATGGTCATCCTTGACCATTCGTAACACCAAGTATGGCTTAAGCACTCATCACCGTAGGGTCCCTACACCTTTTGGTGTGTCTCTGTAAAAGTTTTCTTGAGTTTCAGGCAAAATGTAATGCAGACACATTGCACCTTTAACTCTGCCATCTCGAAATTTGCAAACTTTGCGACACAATGTTCTACTGAGTGTTCTCTCCTATGAACATCTCATTTGTAATTACTGGATACTGTTAACCTGTGTTTCATCGCTTCCATCTGTTGCAGAGTAGTAATGATGAAGTGGGCCTTTGTAGTTGATACTGTCATGTTATGTATCCCACTTTCCTTTAATGCTACATTTTATTAACATATAGAACTCACTGCTTTGGTTATGACTGATATATTACGAGTGTAATTCTTATTTCTACATTGCTACAGCAAATTTCTAACAATGATAAAATGAGAATGCTTTTACGCAAGTCATTAATACGCATATGCCTGTAGCTAAGTGACTACATACCATAAACTATTTTGAGGTTTTTTTCCCCCCAGATTTATGCAGATGTTCGTGTCATACCTAATTTTGTGCTTGCTTCAGTACTCTTAGCAAGACACCGGCGTTCTGAAACTGTTGACTGCGCAGATGAGATTCTGGAACTAAGTGCTGATGAACTTCAGGTAAGAATATTGTCTCTATAAATAAGTGTGTAATGGATTTTTGCTGTGAGGTTTCAAAATTATAAAAAAACAGCAAACTGCTACTCTCTTGAAAGCTGCAGTCGTCACTTGAGGTCTTATTACGTGGTTGAAGCTGGTTTCAGTCAACAGTGCTTTATTTATTAGTTCAAATTATTTAAACAGCATCTGTTAACAATATAATATAGATGGATAGATAAAAAATCTACTCACCAAGCAGCGGCAGGAGCCAATGGTTCCTTTTTCTGGCAGAAGAGGGGTGAAGATAAAGGCCTGGAGAGGTTTAGGAAAAGGGGTACAGTTCAGAAAAGTCACCCTGTGAACTTAAAGGTGGAAGGCTGGGTAATATGCATGATAGCAATTTCTACTAAAACATAGTGCATGAGTTAATAAGATTGAAAAGCTAAGTGCACTGTATGTAACAGAGGTGGGAGGGGGCATGGTGAAAAATATACAGTCAGAAAATGAAATGTGTAGAAAACTAAAATGGGGTGAAGAAAAGAGTAGTTACTATGAGGAAATGCAGAATGTTGTTGTTGTTGTTGTGGTCTTCAGTCCTGAGACTGGTTTGATGCAGCTCTCCATGCTACTCTATCCTGTGCAACCTTCATCATCTCCCAGTACCTACTGCAACCTACATCCTTCTGATTCTGCTTAGTGTATTCATCTCTTGGTCTCCCTCTACGATTTTTACCCTCCACGCTGCCCTCCAATACTAAATTCGTGACCCCTCGATGTCTCAGAATATGTCCTACCAACCGATCCCTTCTTCTGGTCAAGTTGTGATACAAACTTCTCTTCTCCCCAATCCTGTTCAATACCTCCTCATTAGTTATATGATCTACCCATCTAATCTTCAGCATTCTTCTGTAGCACCACATTTCGAAAGCTTCTATTCTCTTCTTGTCCATACTAGTTATCGTCCATGTTTCACTTCCATACATGGCTATACTCGATGTTAACAAATTTCTCTTCTTCAGAAACGATTTCCTTGCCATTGCAAAAACGTGACCAGCGACGACTGAAGTGAATCGATCAACGTGACGGATATGCAGATAAATCACGTATTGTAGCCGTCTGCATGTAAGCATTTGTGCAGCGCTACTAAGTAATTAGAATCTTTAGGAAAGTACCATAGTTGATGATCTCAGTACAACCAGATAAGTCGCTTCCCTCACTGGTGAGCATATGATTGCTGCGTACAGGCCAGGGCGCCTTTAACATTCAGCACCGACAACCCACAACGCATGAAGGTGTTGCAGGTTGCCAGCAAGCAGACGTGCACGGCGCCAGCTAAACACACGGCAGAGATCGTGTCCACTTCGAAAATAGCATTGGTTGCTACCTCTCTGTCGTTCAGTGTTTGCCACAGAGTGCGACAGATACTCTGAAATTTTCGTGTTCGACCTTCTAGTCTGAACTACCTTCGTGTATGCAAGTGCAACCTTCTAGGTTTATATTTCTTATTGTTATTGCTGTAAAGATCGTATACCACAACGTAAGTGTAACCTTTATGCTTGGAGTTTCCATGTGTGTATTGTTACAGTGTAGCACTCTAATTACGTAATATTTCAGCATAGTACACGGAATATAGAATGGAAGGTTGTAATAGTGACTGATGTGTGGTCTGACATGAATATTATATGGCGGTGTGACTTTATGAACATGAAATCGTGTCTATGCAATGCTACGAATTTAGAGTGGAGCAGAATTGTCTGATTTGAAAAGGAAGTTTGATCAATCATATGTGACTAATAAGTTTCCAACAGTCAAGATTTTGAAACTGACTGACATACAGAACAACCACATGCAGTTCCTGATAATAATTTGAATCGATATACGTGTAACTTATTGTTCACTGTTCCCTGAATATTCCTAAAGATGTTTTTCCTTGATCCTGAAGTTCTTACTTGCGCAAACAAGATAACAAACCGCAGCTTATGTTCCCCGACTTGTAATAACATACTTTACTGTAGACTAAACTGAAATAAAACACACAGCGTTTGCTTTAAATGCTGTTAAGCTGTTGTTGTTGTTGTGGTCTTCAGTCCTGAGACTGATTTGATGCAGCTCTCCATGCTACTCTATCCTGTGCAAGCTTCTTCATCTCCCAGTACCTACTGCAACCTACATCCTTCTGAATCTGCTTAGTGTATTGATCTCTTGGTCTCCCTCTACGATTTTTACCCTCCACGCTGCCCTCCAATGCTAAATTTGTGATCCCTTGATGCCTCAAAACATGTCCTACCAACCGATCCCTTCTTCTAGTCAAGTTGTGCCACAAACTTCTCTTCTCCCCAATCCTATTCAATACCTCCTCATTAGTTACGTGATCTACCCACATTATCTTCAGCATTCTTCTGTAGCACCACATTTCGAAAGCTTCTATTCTCTTCTTGTCCAAACTGGTTATCGTCCATGTTTCACTTCCATACGTGGCTACACTCCATACAAATACTTTCAGAAACGACTTCCTGACACTTAAATCTATACTCGATGTTAACAAATTTCTCTTCTTCAGAAACGATTTCCTTGCCATTGCCAGTCTACATTTTATATCCTCTCTACTTCGACCATCATCAGTTATTTTACTCCCTAAATAGCAAAACTCCTTTACTACTTTAAGTGTCTCATTTCCTAATCTAATACCCTCAGCATCACCCGATTTAATTTGACTACATTCCATTATCCTCGTTTTGCTTTTGTTGATGTTCATCTTATATCCTCCTTTCAAGACACTGTCCATTCCGTTCAACTGCTCTTCCAAGTCCTTTGCTGTCTCTGACAGAATTACAATATCATCAGCGAACCTCAAAGTTTTTACTTCTTCTCCATGAATTTTAATACCTACTCCGAATTTTTCTTTTGTTTCCTTTACTGCTTGCTCAATATACAGATTGAATAACATTGGGGAGAGGCTACAACCCTGTCTCACTCCTTTCCCAACCACTGCTTCCCTTTCATGCCCCTCGACTCTTATAACTGCCATCTGGTTTCTGTACAAATTGTAAATAGCCTTTCGCTCCCTGTATTTTACCCCTGCCACCTTCAGAATTTGAAAGAGAGTATTCCAGTTAACGTTGTCAAAAGCTTTCTCTAGGTCTACAAATGCCAGAAACGTAGGTTTGCCTTTTCTTAATCTAGCTTCTAAGATAAGTCGTAAGGTTAGTATTGCCTCACGTGTTCCAACATTTCTACGGAATCCAAACTGATCTTCCCCGAGGTCCTCTTCTACCAGTTTTTCCATTCGTCTGTAAAGAATTCGCGTTAGTATTTTGCAGCTGTGACTTATTAAACTGATAGTTCAGTAATTTTCACATCTGTCAACACCTGCTTTCTTTGGGATTGGAATTATTATATTCTTCTTGAAGTCTGTGGGTATTTCGCCTGTCTCATACATCTTGCTCACCAGATGGTAGAGTTTTGTCATGACTGGCTCTCCCAAGGCCATCAGTAGTTCTAATGGAATGTTGTCTACTCCCGGGGCCTTGTTTCGACTCAGGTCTTTCAGTGCTCTGTCAAACTCTTCACGCAGTATCTTATCTCCCATTTCATCTTCATCTACATCCTCTTCCATTTCCATAATATTGTCCTCAAGTACATCGCCCTTGTATAAACCTTCTATATACTCCTTCCACCTTTCTGCCTTCCCATCTTTGCTTAGAACTGGGTAGCCATCTGAGCTCTTGATATTCATACAAGTGGTTCTCTTCTCTCCAAAGGTCTCTTTAATTTTCCTGTAGGCAGTATCTATCTTACCCCTAGTGAGACAAGCCTCTACATCCTTACATTTGTCCTCTAGCCATCCCTGCTTAGCCATTTTGCACTTTCTGTCGATCTCATTTTTGAGACGTTTGTATTCCCTTTTGCCTGCTTCATTTACTGCATTTTTATATTTTCTCCTTTCACTAATTAAATTCAATATTTCTTCTGTTACCCAAGGATTTCTATTAGCCCTCGTCTTTTTACCTACTTGATCCTCTGCTGCCTTCACTACTTCATCCCTCAGAGCTACCCACTCTTCTTCTACTGTATTTCTTTCCCCCATTCCTGTCAATTGTTCCCTTATGCTCTCCCTGAAACTCTCTACAACCTCTGGTTTAGTCAGTTTATCCAGGTCCCATCTCCTTAAATTCCCACCTCTTTGCAGTTTCTTCAGTTTCAATCTGCAGTTCATAACCAATAGATTGTGGTCAGAATCCACATCTGCCCCTGGAAATGTCTTACAATTTAAAACCTGGTTCCTAAATCTCTGTCTTACCATTATATAATCTATCTGATACCTATTAGTATCTCCAGGATTCTTCCAGGTATACAACCTTCGTTTATGATTCTTGAGCCAAGTGTTAGCTATGATTAAGTTATGCTCTGTGCAAAATTCTACAAGGCGGCTTCCTCTTTCATTTCTTCCCCCCAATCCATATTCACCTACTATGTTTCCTTCTCTCCCTTTTCCTACTGACGAATTCCAGTCACCCATGACTATTAAATTTTCGTCTCCCTTCACTACCTGAATAATTTCTTTTATCTCGTCATACATTTCATCAATTTCTTCATCATCTGCAGAGCTAGTTGGCATATAAACTTGTACTACTGTAGTAGGCATGGGCTTTGTGTCTATCTTGGCCACAATAATGCGTTCGCTATGCTGTTTGTAGTAGCTAACCCGCACTCCTATTTTTTTATTCATTATTAAACCTACTCCTGCATTACCCCTATTTGATTTTGTATTTATAACCCTGTAATCACCTGACCAAAAGTCTTGTTCCTCCTGCCACCGAACTTCACTAATTCCCACTATATCTAACTTTAACCTATCCATTTCCCTTTTTAAATTTTCTAACCTACCTGCCCGATTAAGGGATCTGACATTCCACGCTCCGATCCGTAGAATGCCAGTTTTCTTTCTCCTGATAACGACGTCCTCTTGAGTAGTCCCCGCCCGGAGATCCGAATGGGGGACTATTTTACCTCCGGAATATTTTACCCAAGAGGACGCCATCATCATTTAATCATACAGTAAAGCTGCATGTCCTCGGGAAAAATTACGGCTGTAGTTTCCCCTTGCTTTCAGCCGTTCGCAGTACCAGCACAGCAAGGCCGTTTTGGTTAATGTTACAGGGCCAGATCAGTCAATCATCCAGACTGTTGCCCCTGCAACTACTGAAAAGGCTGCTGCCCCTCTTCAGGAACCACATGTTTGTCTGGCCTCTCAACAGATACCCCTCCGTTGTGGTTGCACCTACGGTACGGCCATCTGTATCGCTGAGGCACGCAAGCCTCCCCGCCAACGGCAAGGTCCATGGTTCATGGGGGAAGGAAATGCAGAAACAAAAGTAATTAAAGCAAATATGGGCAGTTGGGTGGCGAGAACGAAGGACATGTTTTTGTTCTAGTTCCCAGCTGCAGAGTTCAGAGAAACTGATGTTTTGGAGAAGAATCCAGGTGGCACGCACATGTGTTGAAACACACACCGAGGTTGTGACTGTAATGGTGTTGAGCATGCTCTGCAGCAGGATATTGTGTGTTGCCCAATACACCCTCCCCCCCTATTCCCATTCATCCCGACAGATAACTGGGTGGTAGTCATGCCGATGTAAAAAGCGAAACAGTGCTTACATAACAACTGGTACATGAAGTGTCGTTTCACAGGCGGCTCTCCCTTTGATAGTATATGTTTTGCCCATTAAAGGCTGGAATCCATGTCAAACGTTCCCTTCCATACTGCCATGGCATTCGAGACAAAGGTATTTGTTTGGATGCAGACTCTTTATAACAGTACCATTCTCACCTCAGCCTTCACTGGATGTAATTACCCCAACAGTTCAAAAACATATTTCCTGTGCCATCTGCTGATTCCTCCAAAAAAAAACTTCAGAACGCACCACTTGTCACTCAGTATTATCCTGATCTTGAATGTATTAATTAGCTACTTCAACAAGGCCATGACTTCCTAAAAGCTTGCCCAAAAATTTGGTCCATTCTGTCTGAGATTTTGCCTACTGCACCTAGAATAGCTTTTCATCACCCTCCCACAATATCCGTGTCAGACACTATACTCCTTCTGCACCCATCTCCCTACCCTATGGCTCCTACCCCTGCGACCGTCCCCACTGCAAGACTTGCCCTATGCACCCTCCTACCACCACCCATTCCAGCCCTTTAACTGGTAGAGAGGGAGTGCCATCTGTGAAATGGCACATCATATACCAGTTGTTATGTAAGCACTGTTCGGCCTTTTACATCGGCATGGCTACCACCCAGTTATCAGTCAGGGTGAATGGAAATAGGCAGAGGGTGTATACTGGCAACACGCAATATCCTTTTCCAGAGCATGCTCTGCAGCATGACAGTCATGACCTCGGTGCATTTTTCACCACATGCGCCATGTGGATTCCTCCCCCAGACACCTGTTTCGCAGAACTCTGCAGGTGGGAACTTGCACTACAACATGTACTTGGTTCTTGCCACCCACCTGGCCTCAATTTACTTTAATTTCTTCCGTCTCAGCATTTTTTCACGGTAACTACTCTTTTCTTCATTCCATTTTAGTTTTCTAGATTTTCATTTTCTGTCATGTCTATTTTTCACTGTCCCCCTCCCATTTCTGTTACGTACAATGCACTAGCTTTCCACTCTTATTAACCCATGCACAATGTTTTAGTAGTAATCTCTGCCTTGCATATAACCTTGTCTTCGAACTTCAAGCTTTCAGCTTTTCAAATCTCACCTGTTGCAGTCCCCAACAATCCGTCTTTCTATCTCATCCCCCATTTTTCTTCACTCCTCTTCCTTCCCCTTCAATTCTTCTGCCAGAAGGAAGCGCCACGGGCTCCAAAAGCTTCCAAAAGTTAAACCTTTTCATGTGTGTTCTTCTGCCACTGCTTGGTGAGTAGATTTACTATCTGTCTGTATACATTATATTGTCAGTAACTGATCATTTTCATTGGTATATTAAACACAACTGTGGCATACTTGATGAATTATCTTTTGACATAAATGTCATTAAGTTTGTGTGTGTGTGTGTGTGAGAGAGAGAGAGAGAGAGAGAGAGAGAGAGAGAGAGAGAGAGAGATGGAGGAATTTGTACAAAAGCCTTTCTAGTTTTGAATGTGTATGTCTGCCACTCAGCACCTCCTCTGTGTGATAAATTTCTGTTCTAATTCAGATCGTTATTCTATTATTCCATTCCAGATTTTCCATTGTTTTAAAATTGAAGATATTTTCATATTACTTTCTCATCGAAGAAGTTTTATACATTGCTATATCTTGAACTTCTTATCACTTTCAGACAAATGTTATATTGGAGTGTCAGCAAAGATAACAGCTATGTTTTCAGAAAACATGAACTGCTAGTATTCTAATTTTCTTATCAATATTCTTGTTTGAAACTTCAAGCACAGTGGACTTAGTGTAATTCTACCTTTCACTTACTACATAAAATGAGTACATTTTATACAGTGTTTACACCTGTTTATTTTGTTTAATTACTCTGTCAGTACAATACCATGTAGAGTGTCACTTAAGAGAATGCACCATATTAATTTTCTTAAACAAAGAATTGACACAGAACACACTGAATGTATATAATAACAGTGTCTCACTTAGGGAAAAATAACAAAATGAAATTTATTTAGATTTGTAAGTTGCATATGCATATGAATATATCATTTTCAAGCATTATGAATTGTTTCTGGTAAGTAACACTTTTTTCTGCTGGAAAAACATCTATGGCATAGTAGTTGGGGGAATATCAAATTACATCAGATAAATTCGCATTTGCAAATAATGTCCACATCAGCTGTAGAATGGAATGACAACAGCGAAAATTTGTGCCAGAACCTGGATTCCCTGCTTATTGTGAGTGGTCAGCTTATCATTTGGCTAACCATGCACAACTCTTGGCCAGACCCAAACTTCCATATGTTGTCAACCATACGTCTACAATCAGACATTGTGCTTGAAAGTTGCATTGGCAGATGCGACTTTCAAGCACAACATCCGATCTGTATGAGACTATACATAATGGATGTACGAGTATGTGTTATAGACACATGGTTGACGACATATGGAAGTTTGGGTCTGGCCATGAGTCATGCACGGATAGCCAAATGGTAAGATGACTACACACCATAAGTGGGAAATCTGGGTTCAAGTCCCAGTGCAGCACAAATTTTCATTGTTGTCATTCCTTTCTACAGCTGGTGGTAGTCATTATTCGCAATTGCAAATTCATCTGATGTGTTTCATAATGGCTGTGGTCACCACAGTTCATCATCATCAGAATAACACAGGCACTGCAATATCGTATTTATCTGCTGATACTGGGCATACTACTTTCAAGCACAACGTCTGATGTGTACAGGAATAGATGTATGAGTACAGATCGTAGACGTATGGTTGATGACATAAGGAAGTTTGGGTCTGGCCTTGAGTTGTGCACAGATAGCTAAATGGTAAAGCGAACGCTTGAGATAAGTGGGAAATCTGGGTTCAAGTTGTGGTCCGATACAAATTTACATTGTCATCAATTCATTTAACAGCTGATGGTAGTCATTATTCACAATTGTGAATTCAAGTGATGTGTTTCGTAATGGCTGTGGTCACCACAATGCATCACCATCAGAATAGGTGCTCCAATATTGTATCAAATGAGAGGTTACACTTTCTTTTTTCTTTTTTTGTTTCCTCACCCCCCACCCCCTCCACCCCTGTTTTTTTGTCTTAATCGTAACTCACCAGAAATCTACAGATTAGTGACAAATATATACTTGCTCCAAATCCTTCTAAACCTTTTAGTGAAACAATCCAGCAGCAGCATGCCATTTTAAATCAAACTTCTAATTAATTTTCTTAAATTATACATATTTATTTTCCAAGCAGGCACTGTGGAGAATGAAATAATTTTGCTCCTTAAATTGGTGAGAGACATTGAAAGCGCCAACTACCTAATGAGACATTTAACCAACAGTGTGTGGAGTGTATAGTGCTTTTTTACATATTACATATAAGTATTTTATGTGAATGGAGCAGAAATTGCTTCTCTGAGGAAAGGCATGTATGCTCCTTACGACAGATCAAGTGACATCATTAACTTCACCCCCCCCCTTCCTCCTCCTTCTCTCTCTCTCTCTCTCTCTCTCTCTCTCTCTCTCTCTCTCTCTCTCTCTCTCTCTCCCCCCTCCCCCTCCCCCCTCCCTCCCTCCCTCCCTCCCTCCCTCCCTCCCTCCCTCCTTCCCTCCTTCCCTCCTCCTCCTCCTCTCTCTCTCTCTCTCTCTCTCTCTCTCTCTCTCTCTCTCTCTCTCTCTCTCTCCTCCCCCCCTCCCTCCCTCCCTCCCTCCCTCCCCACACACACACTGATGTGCTGAAACATTAGGACTAATGCCCACTGTGAGATTCACAGAGTTTTTGATATAATATGGAGTAACATAATTGTGAAGCATGTCATCTGCACCAAAGAAAGTGGAGATTTTGTGGCTAAAGCAAGAAATTAGGGAATTATATGCTAAAAAAGCAGTCACTCAACACTGAACTTTACCAAACACATTTAGATTTGGCCAACAAATTTACAATACCAGCTCACTTTGAGGAAATATCAGAGAGAGAAAAGGCATATATTCAGAAAGTAATGCAGGAAAACTGAGAGAAACAAAACAGAAAACTCAACAGAATAATCAACAGCACAAACACAAGCACTAAAAACAATCTCAACCAACAATATAAGTTCCATGAGAGAATCGTTAACCTAACTGACATAAATCTTACCAATCAAGAAAAGAGCGTACTACAAAAAGGGCCAAAACACAATATTAGCACAAACATATCACACAAAACAATAGAAAACCTCATAACGGAATCAGAGCACATTATACAGGAACAAGAAAGACTGAGCACAACAAATTTTAATGCGAACTTGACAAGAGAATTAGTAGCTGCAGAAATAACACAGATAATCATAACACACAAATCCACAATTATTTCTAATCATAAAACATCAGAGAAAATCACAGCCAGCAAACTTAAACAAAAATTAAAACAGAACAATGCCATAGTAACAAGAGCAGACAAAGGGAATGTTACTGTAATTATGGATGAAAAGGAATACATAGAGAAAACACTAGATTTTCTCAAAGACAACAACATCACAAAACTGATCAGTGACCCAACAGCAAGATACCAGAAAAACATTCAGCAGACACTGAAAAACATCAATAATACATTCTCAAAAGGCCAGGTAAAGAGGATGACACAGAAAAATCCAAAAGCATCCACCCTAAATGCTTTACCAAAGGTTCATAAGGATAATATCCCATTAAGACCCATCATTAACTTCCAAAATGCTCCATCCTAACACCTAGCCCAACAAACACACACACTATTGAAAAAACTGTACACGTTTCATAACAACAGGAATCTGGAAAACTCAAAGGAGTTAATAGACAGAATCAAGAACATACACATACCAGACACAGCAACCCTCATGTCATTCGACGTCACATCCATGTACACTTGCATTCCAATAAATGAAACAATCAACATCATCACACAAAGATTAAAACAACAAGGAAACATACAATACACACACATCAATGAAATAACAACCCTACTCAAGACCATAGCATCACAAAATTATTTTGTATTCAACAAAGAATTTTATTCTCAAGACGAAGGACTGCCAATGTAATCATCAATCAGTGGCCTCCTAGCTAACATATTCATGAACAACCTGGAGAACATGATCTTCAGACACATAATAAAATAAAAGAACTACAAAGTTATATACTGGTACCATTATGTCGATGACATAATATACCTGATTGATGAACCACATACACACATAGAACAGCTACAAATGAAATAAACCACTTACACCCAAAAATTAACTTCACATTAGAAACAGAAACTAACAACACACTACACTTTCTAGATCTCACAATACAAAAAACAAACAACACACACAACTTCACAATATTCAGGAAACCGACAACCACAAGCACCACCATTCACAACCTATCGAACCAACCATTGACACATAAGCATGCAGATTTCAGATTCATGCTCCACAGATTAAACAGAACACCCATGAACAAACAGAACTACACACAAGAACTAAACACAATAAAACAAATAGCAGTAGAAAATGGTTATACTACCCATATTGTAGACAAGTTAAATCAAAAAACATGCAAACAGTAGAAAAATGAACACACCACACACACACAAATCCTCAGCCAGAACAGAACATCATCTGGCCATTCCTGGCACGTATGGGTGCCGGATTAGCGGAAGTGCTGGATTATTGAGTGTCTGAAATTTATGTTATTCATTTATTTTGTTTTTTATTTATTTTGAAAATATAGGGGATATAGTGCACCGTACTTTATTAAACTGAAAGATACAATTTTAAAACATAGAAGATATACTTTATTAAATCCAAGAATACATTAATTTTCAAAGAAAACTCAGTTCTTGAGTTAACACTGTACATAATTACACAGTTGTATCCCTCACTTTGAAATATGTCCCTAATTTTTAACTGTTGCAATGATGATACGCGATGGTGGCATGCTTTACCGTGCAACTGCTTTACAAGCATTACATCGACACTGCATGTATCTGGTTGTTGCATAATGTACTCCAGGAAGACCTCAGCAGCTTCAGCACCAGCAGTGTGAGAAATCTTCATACTCTCTCCTCCTGTGCCCTCTTTTTCATCACTTTCATCATTATTTTCTTGCACACTTTTGATTATTTCTTCATCTGTTAAATTTTGGTCTGTATCTCAGTTTTCCTCATTCAGCCACTCAGTAACACCTTCATCATCAATTTCTTCTATTCCTGGAAGGTTATGGAACATGTCAGTGTACAAAGTAATTGATAATTCCAAATTGACTGGCTCATTGCTGTCACTCATTACTGGGTCCAACTTGGCATCAATGTATGGCCACAATTTTCTCCAGCTCTTCAGTATGGTAACGCTCTCCATTTTAATGCTTCGGCTTCTTGGAAAACATCATCACATATGTTAATTGCTTTCCATGCCTTCAGCATAGTCTCGAAAGAGTTGTTTTCACTTTTGTTAAGCAATGAGGTGAGAAGTGAATGTCAATAATGATGTTTAATTGATTGAATAATTCCCTGGTCCATGGGCTGAATTAGGGCTGTCACATTGGGTGGGAGAAAGAGTGCTTGTATACCATCGGACTTTAGAGAAATATCTAAGGATGATTGGGAGCATTGTCAGTTATAAGGATAGCTTTCAGTGGAAGATTTTTCTTCTTTAGCCCTTTTCTCACAGCAGGTACAAATGTTTCATGGAACCACCAAGAGAATATTTGTCTGTCCATCCACACTTTCTTCTGAGCGCAATATTGCACTGGTAGAGTATTTATGTCAGTTTGTTGAAAACAACATGGATATTGGGATTTTCCAATCATCAAAAGCGGTAGTTTATGACTCCCATTTTGCATTACAACACGCCATTAATGTTATGCACTGTTTCTGTTGCTTGTAACCACGAGCTTCCTTCTCGTTCTTGACAGCTAATGTTTTTGAAGGAAGAGTCTTGTTTCATCAGCATTATATGAGGCATTAGCAGTTAAATCTTCTTCCTCTATTATCTTCTGTTTCTTGCTTACAAACTCATCAGCATCCTTATCGTTAGCTGAGCAGCTTTTCCCGCTGACTGTCTGCCTCCGAATGCTATGTCGTTTTTTCCAGTTTGGTAGCCAACCTTTGCTCACTGCAAACAAGTTACTACCACCGAGTTGTTTGTTAAATGCAGGTGCTTTTTCCTTTATAATCAGGCCACTAACTGGAATTCCTTTACTGTGTTGTTGTATGAGCCATCTATAAACAGCTATGTCCAGTTCTTGATTCTCACTATGTCGCATAACCTTCGGTTCTCCCAACTCACTATCCATTTGGGTTGAGTACTATCAAATAACATCATCTTTCTTTTCGATGTCATAAATAGTTTCTCATCCATCATTGAACTCAGCAGCAATGGCTTTCTGCAGAGAACCTCGATTGAACTTATCTAAAATTTTGAGTTTCTCCTTGAGGTCTAGCATAACACATTTCCTTTTAGAAGACATGATTCCCAACTGGAAAGAAGGCTACAATTTCAAATACAGTATATAAAGCATTGTTTAACTAAGAATTGTTGTGCATGATAATTCATTGCGCACGTGGTTTTGGATGTGAGCTGGATTACTGAGAGGCCGGACTACTGAGGGCCAGATTAGCGAGAGTCTATTGTAGTACACTTTTGCAGGTAGACATGTTGAACAGTCTGTGTTAATACACCAACAAACCAGGCAACTCCATTTACAATGTGGTCATTGTTGTTGTTGTGGTCTTCAGTCCTGATACTCGTTTGATGCAGCTCTCCATGCTACTCTATCCTCTGTCATGGGAATGCCCAAACATGATAACTCCTTTCTGACATTTTGACATGTCTGCATGTCAACCTATTCTACTGGGCCAAGTCCATATAACCAACTGGCGCGCGCACCCACCCACCCACCCACACACACACACACACACACACACACACACACACACACACACACACACACCATTTCACTACCCTGAATTTTAATAGTGTTAGTGTCACATGACTGACTAGAACTCGTTCTAACCTTCTACAGTGCTTCAAAGTGATCTGTGAGTCCTTTTAAAGAAGTGAGTAATACTTTGCCCATTAAGCTTTTCTCATCATTATATTTTCCTGAATCTGTGTTGGTTCTTTGAGAGAAAGTCCTTTTTATCCACTTTAGAATGCTGCCATTAAACTAAGTTAAAACTTTTTCAACTTCTTTTTTACCTTACTTAGTATGTATTTATTTATGGATTAAGCTGTGTTTGAACTTCATGCATGTTTCCACAAAACTAATATTCACTGATACATGTGTGATATTGTGAACATCTGTGACTAGATGGAACATGTACAGCTAGATGTTTTACTTCCCTCCTGTTTTCTTTCTCTCTATCCCCACCCCCCATTTTTGTGGTATTATGAACATGTTAAATGACCATTATGGGAAAACAGTTGATATATTAATGTGAAGGACCGCTGGCCAGCATTGCTAGAAATAAGTTATTGTATGCATTTGAAAATTAAGAAGAAAAATGAAAAGTGGCATGCGGCTGACATCCTATCTTCCTCCACAATTCTTTTGTTGGTATCGAACAACAGTCTATAATATTTGTCTGTCATGTTCAAGCCTTATGAGCAAAATAGATACTACTCTTCACTTGGCCATCCAATCACCTAGCCTATCACTGGTTGTATTTGTATGAGGAACGGTAACTGCTAATAAATACCTTCTGTTAACCATTCAACTTGTTTTAATACTATACTGCCAGGTTCATTAAATACTAAGAGACGCTACCCGAAAGTTCCCAGAATGTATGTGTAGCTGCTGAAGTACAGTTATTTGCTAGAATTAAATTCCAGTTAAAAAGCTGAAGATTCCACACAGTTGAGGAGATTCAAATAGAATCGCAAGTGGTACTGAATAGGCTCATGAAAAATGCTCATGAAAAACGCATGAGATTTCAGTAAAAACTGCCGGGAACATTTCATACACTCCCAGGGGACTAGTTTGAAGATAACAGTGGTAAAAAATATCTAGGTAAAGTGTAATCTTATTTATTGGTGTATCCTGGGAACTTTTGGGTACACCTCATGTAGCTACTTTTGTCAGATCCTTCATGACAAATAATAGTTTAATAAGTTAAACATATATTCGACAGGCCTTGGAAGTTGTCATGACGCTGCTTTGTCGCTTGGCATATGCAGGCAAAACTGAGTTGGAATCACAGCTGTGTGATGCGATTGCCTTATTGGGTGCAGTACCATTGCTACAGCATCTACTGCAACTAAGTCGCCGAAAGGTACAACTTGTTGCAGACCTCATTGCTATACTTGTTCGACTTCTTGCACAACTTCCCCTACATGCACCTGCTGTTGTTGCTGATGTACTACATGGTAAGTATGCAAACAAATCCATTATGGAATGGACATAAATGTTGAGGATTTTGTTAGATATTAATTGTTAACATTATTCATATGATTGGTATTGCTGTTGGGTTCCTGGCCGGGTGCAGTCATGGTACATAACAGTATTAAGTAAATGATTGTAGTCAACTGTCAACTGAAAGCAATACAAACAGTTGATTTGCTGGGAAAGCTTAAGATCACACATACTTCATATTGCTCTGTAGATTTATTGCATCTGCCCAGATTATAAGCCATCAATCTATTTTCTCTACTGTCCAGATTTGTAGAACATCTCCATAGGCCATCTATTGTTTATTTCAATATATCTGTTGTTTAATATGAATTGATTTGTAGTTTTTATGATTTGGTTGGGTAATAGTGTAAAAGCACTACAAAAATATTAATTTTTTGCACAGTATCACAGAAAATGAAACATTGACCCTGGTATATGCATAATTGACACATTTCATTCAAAACAAATCCAAACTGAAATACTTGAAAACAGCTTAGAAGTTCATATTTCACCCTGTTTCATATGTCAGGGTGAACATCACTGTTGTCAGCAGTTTTTGAGTGCTTTCACAGAAATGGACAGGAAAAATCTTGGACAGGGCAAGTTTAGTTCTCAGTTTTGCACGAAAGTGATCTATTCATTGATTGACAGTTTCATACTATAAGGAGCAAATAAAAAAATTATTGTAAAAAAATTAGAATTTCAATTCCATCTTAATTTTTCATTCTCATTTATTTACAGGTGTCAACCTATCAAGCCTGCTAACACACAACAGTCCGACCATTCGCTGTCACTCTTGCCTCTTGATACAACTTCTTGGCAATCACGACCCTAACACATTACAGCGTCAGTGGAATCAAGGTCTTCGTTGTGCTTTGGAACAACTGGTTTCTGATGCTGATGAAACTGTCAGCCAGGTTAGTTTCAAATGTCTATCTTTAAGTGAAAATATCATCAGTTGTTTGTCATTCAAATTGACTGTGTGAAATGCAGAACATATATTCTGTATAATTTAAAAAGTAAAGATAACAAAGCACCAAATAGTCAAGACTCCAATAGACACATAAATGGTTCAGAGAATTATGCTGGCTTTGGACAGTTCACTCTTCAGAGCCAGAGTGTACGTAAACACACACACATACATGTACGCACTCACACCTTACAGCTACATTGTCATGACTGACTACATCTTGCCGGTACTGCACTTTAGGGGGGGAGGAGTTGTGTCAGATGTGCTAGGCAAGTGGAAGGGGGGGGTGGGAGTGAGGAATAGAAGGAAGGCTTGAGAATTGGTGGCTGATGGATGGGAGAGTTAGTTGACAGATGAACGGGACAGAATGTAGCATCAGTGAGCCCATTCATTCTTCGGGCAGGAGAAGGCAATGGGAATTCAGCACCAGTGATCTCATTCTTTCTACAGCCAAGAGGGGACGTGTGCAATGCACAATGACATGAGAGAGTGGATTTGGAGGAAGAAATGAAATGGAGGATGAGGGGGACTGTGGAACAGACAACGTGGGTACAGGATCAAGAAAATTAGAATCATGGAGTGGGGCTGACTTGGGTGTGGAATAGGGCATCAGGGATTGAAGCTAGAATGATTGATTATAGGATTGAGGAATATTTTGCATCTGCTTAATTCAGAAAAGCTGGTTTTCACGAGGAGGATCCAGTTGGCATGGGGTGTGAAACAGCTGTCGAAATCTAGCATGATGTGCTCAGCAGCAAGTTCTGCCAGTGGATGATCAACTCTGATCTTGGCCATGGCATGGTACTGGCCATAAAACTGGGTGGACAGCTGGTTGTTGGTCATCCTGACATAAAATGTGCAGAATTTGTAGCAGAGGTGGTATATGACATGACTGCTTTCACAAATGGCTCTGCCACTGATAGGGTGTGATAAGCCTGTGGCAGGACTGGAGTATAAATGCTGGGTGGTGCATCAGACAGACTTTGCACCATCTTCCACAGGAGTATGGTCCATGCGGCAAGGGGATGGAAGTGAGCTGGCATAAAGTGCACTAGAATATAGTGTAGATTGGGTGGGCAGTGGAACAGCACTTTGAGAGGGGTGGGAAGGATTGTGGAGAGGATGTTTCTCATTTCCAGAATTGGTGAATAGTAAAAGCCTTAGCAAAATATATGATCCAGTTGCTCCAGTGTGATATGATACTGGATGATGATGCCTATCCTTTTTTACAGCATGTTCCTGGGGATTTTCATAGGATTAGCGGCATGTGCAAATACGGGCCAGGAAATCTGTTTGCAGACTAGGGGGAGAGGAGGGGATGTAGTACCTGTTTGTGCTATGTGTAGGTCTTCAAAATACTGGACAAGGAATTGTTTGTAAGTGCACATTTGCCATCAGTGGGTATTAATTTTTGGTGTGGAAGGGATGGCAGCATTCAGAATGCAGATGCCATGACCATTAGTAGGCTGGATTTGGGCAGAGGTTTGGATGGAGCAATTAGAAAGGTGGAGGTCAACATACAGCCCACAGCACTGAGGAGGGTGAGATGAAGTGGATGGAAGAGAGAACATTGAGGATCTGCAGAAGAGTGTCTTGGAGTGCTGGACCCGGATCCAGATCATGAAGGACTTTCCCATACCATATAGAACTTATACTTTGCACTTTTAAAAAAATTATCAGTCTATTAATTATTTTGCTGCTGTTCTGAATCTCTTCTTGTGCTGATTTTTTCATTTTTACATTACTACTACACCCAGCAGCCCTTATAGCAGGTTTTTCTGCCTCTCTAGTTTTTCCCTTCTGTTACCCTTTTCAGTCACAAGTTAACTGTTTCTGGGTACTGTAGAAAATGTACCAATAACTTATCAATTCTTCTGTTAAGCTTTTTCCTTATCTTCTTTCCTCATGTGTTTTTTTGTTACCTCTTTATTTAATAATTTTTCTGTCGTCTTACTATTTTCCTCTTATAACACCCTATTTCAAATGTTTCCATGTTGTTGTTTTTTAAATTTCCCATGGTTCACATTTCAGTACAAATCTCTGTGTGAGAGGTACACACTCGGGAATTTCCTTCTCAGTTCCATATCAGTATCTGATTGTTGTAAGTCTCTCCTTTTTATTGGTGAAAGTGTTAATCTGCTTCTGATATTTCCTGTACTTTGACCATCCTATCTAATCTTGCTTTTTACTCTTCTTTTAATATTGTCTCAATCTCAGTTTGGATGTGAAGGCTGTCTTAGTTTTGCTAATTCTTAACCCACAGTCAATGCAAAGTTTGCTGTCAGTTCTGTTGAAGAGACTGATATTTTCTTTCTTTAGTCAAAAAGGTTATATAAGCTGTAAACCTTAGCATCCGTGTCTATTCCTCTTGCAGTCTTATTATCCTTTTAAAAGTGTCTTTCATTTTATTCATTGCCTCTTTTAATCACAAGTTAAACAACAGTGCTGATAAGCTGGAACTATATCTAATATGCTTTTTAAACTTCACGTCTTATGTGGTCTTGAATATTTCTTGCAATGTGATATTATCTTCTTTACTTTTGTAAGACCATTTTTCTCTTGGATCTCTTTTGCAAATCTGTCATAATTGCTTTAAAATTCAGAGTTTATATCTTTGCTGTACCATATTTTTATAAGTAACTTTCCGCACTACATTTGAGGTAACAAATCATATATTCTCTTCATCTCTACTTACATGAAATACATTAAACTACCACCTTCATTCATGCAGTGTAAAAGAGAAAGAGTAATTAATTTTTAAATTCATCTTCCATCTCTTACAGTATGAGTCTATTGTTAATATAGCCATTCTCTGGAAGTCCACACATCTCCAGGGAATACTTATTGCTGTGTCTGAGCAAGTGTTTTCTTTGGTGAAGCCACTGTGTTCACTGTCGTATGCTGAAGACCCGTGTCGTCCATCGATATAGCTCACATTATGCAAAATAAAAAGAAAACCATCGAACATTATCTGTACATTGATACTCGAGATGTAATTTTATGTTACTATTTTTTATTATATAAATAAGTTTTGGGTGCAAGTATTGTATAGTTTTAAGAAGAGGTTGGGATACTCATCACTCCTCTGGTGGGATATGTATCACCACAGTATTTCTTGACCATTTAGGTTTATTATTACCACTTGGTTGTCAGCATGTAGTAGTTTACACTTATATCTATGTCTATACTTGGCAAACCATCTCACAGTGTGTGGCAGAGGTGCTTCTGGTGAAATAAATGTGGAAGTAAGTACTGTGTTACTCATCTTGATAATGTACAGTCTCAAAATTTTTACAGTGAAGATGCTCAGTGCCTCCTTTTTAGCTTCTGTCACTGAAATTTGACAAGCATCTCTGTAACACTCACACACTTACTGAACAATCCACTGATCGAACACACAGCCCTTTGTTCGACCTTCTCAACCACTTCTATTTATCCTGCATGGTAAGTATCCCAGACTGGTGAACATTGCTCAAGAACTGAACGGACAAAAAAAATGTGAAAGTAATTTCTTTCATGGGTGAATTACCTATATTTAGATTTCTAGCTTCCAGATTATTCATTAGATAATTTACATATCAAAGATGCCTCTGGATCGGAAGAGTCAGCCGGTAGATATGTGCAACCTCTATTTCGAATAGTGATGGCCCTATAATACTTCTTTGATTTCGTCCCATTACAAGTTGTATGTTGAGTTCTGTATGCTAGAAGCTACAAAACTGGTCCAATACTCAGTAAACTTATAGACTGTTAACAAAATAACAGCTCCAAATTGTGTTAGGTTGCCTTCTAGAAGTCGAGGAACATGGTTCAACCTGAGTACTGTTGTCTACTACACTCTGGATTTAATGGGTGAATGAAATGAGCTCGGTCTTACAAAATCTTTATTTACAGAGTCAGTGTTTCATCCTACAGAGAAACTTTTCTGTCTCTAAAAGATTATAATGTGTGAGCAAAAAACATACTCAGTAATTCTACACCAGATTGATGTCAACTATATAGGCCTACAATTATGCATATTTTTCTGACAATTTTTCTTGAAAATAGGTAAGACCTTCACACTTTTCCAGTCACTTAACACCCTTTGTGGGCCCCAGTGACACACAGTGAAATACTGCTGGAAGGGGAGCAAATTGTATCATATATTCTGTACAGAATTGCACAAGTATCTCATCAGGTCCAGCCCTTCCTTTGTTGAGACATTTCACTTTACTTACTATTTCATGATCACGTATCTCAATATCTGCCATTTTTGAATTCTGCAATGAATGAAACAATTAATTACATTAAGATCATTCACAGTGAAACAATCATGGTCGCATGAGTTCAGTATTGGGAACTTGTGTCACTAATTTTACATTTCTGTGCCAGTATGGTCACTGAGCAACTGAATAGGTAATTTTTATATAGTTACTTATAGTATAAAACAAAAATTTCTTCCAATCTTTTATCAGATTGATCAGTAAAAATTTACTTTTTAGTACATTGACTGCTTCTTATGTTACACTTCCTAAATTCAGTTTGGCTTTTATCGGATTTTGCTTGTCAACAAGGCTTTGACTATATTCAGATATGAAGTGCTCTGTACTGCAGCCCAATTTCTATCAGAACTATTCCACCATGCATGGTGAGAGGCATACTATATGTCCACAAATGCTAGGCAGGTATCCTAATTTTTCTTTCCATTACTAATGACGAAATCATAATTACTTCTCAAGTACCCTTTCATGTCCTGAAGCTAAATTAATCTTGTTTCAATTATCCTTATTCTGGTCACATCTTTAGAAGCATAAAATATCACACACAGCTGTAATTTCACATTTATCTGCTTCTGACAATGCCTTTCTGAAAATCATACCATAAGTCGTCCATTTTATAAGGTTTTTGGCAACTTCTCAAACCTTCTAGCTCCTATAACACTCATAAATTTATTATATTTCAGAAGGTATGTCATCAATCCTTGCTGACTTTTTTATGCTCAGATCATTGAGTGGACTGCATTTTGGCTCAATTATTTGTTCTGCATCTACATCTACACTCAGCAATCCACCTTGGGGTGTGATGAGTATTTTGTTTACCACTGACACTCCCCCTCCCTGTTTTTCCCATTTCCAATTGCAAATGATGCAAAGAAAAAACAGCTTTAGTAAACCTAAATATGAGCTGAAATCTTGCTAATGGCACCTGCATGGTCTGTTCCTGATGAAAGAGGAAGCAGTATGTTAAGTGACTCACTCTTTTAAACAGAGCTGGAACTTTTACAGTAAATCACACTGTGATTTGAGTGCTTTTCTTGTAACCTCCACCACTGAAGCTGGATGAACAAATTTATACCCTTTTGTGCTTACTAAAAGCACTGATATTGAAACAAACTGCTTTTCTATGCATCTTCTCTATTCACTCTATTGATCTGAGGAACTGTATTTACCATTGGTGAAATGAGGTTTTTGTAAGCTGCCTTCATTGCTAGACTATACTTCTTGAGGATTTAAATAATGTCATGGTTCTCTGCCAGGAGCTGATTATAAATACTGTTTCGTGGCAACTATTTTCAATCCTCATACCGTTCTCAGGTCTCATAAGATACCTAAAACAGCTTACATGGAAACATAAAACGTGTAGCATGAATTACCATAAAATTGATCTTAAGTTGCTGTGTCAAGTAGCAACATATTACGTTGTCAATAGTAAAAATGTACCAAAGACTATCAATCTCCCTTCAACATATAAAATTTGGTTCTAACAGTTTTTGTGGAGTCACTGTGCAAAATCAGGTTCTATATCATAAGTACTTTAAATGTCTTATGATATCTGATGATGATCTGAGGACTGAGACTGTTTGTAATTAAGTAGTATTTATGACTAAATGTTGGCTGTGAACTATGATCTCTTCAAAATATTTATGAGCTGTGGGGTACCACCTTCAAAAATTATATTCTCAAGGATTCTTTCAAAGAATCTGAGTCTGGCATCTGTCTTTGCTAGAATTAGGTCCACTTTAAATTACTCCTGATGCATCCTCCCAGATATTTAATGAGTGCGACTGTTTCCAGTGATTGCTCAACATCCTCGTAATCAACAATAATGCGTGTTTCCATCTATTTATGTGTAATACATTACTTGTGTGTACATTGAGGGCCAACTACCAATCCTTGCACCAAGCGCAAAATCTCTACTAGTCATCCAATATTTTACTACTATTTTCCAGCATTGAGACTTTTCTAAAGACAACATCATTCATGAATATTTTTATGGTGCTTCTGACATTAGTCAAAGCATCATTTATATCTTTTCCACCTGAAGTTTTCTTGCCATTGAAAAGTATATTCTATGTTCTATTTGCTAGGAACTTTTTCAATTCAACTCAATGCTGGTCTAATATTACATACCCATGGTATTTTAGGTGACAGTGAGGAACTGTATCACACTTTTTCCATGAGTCAAGTAACATAGTGTCAACCAGTGCTACCTACTACCTTCTATCTTGAGGATGGGCAGAGTCAGCTAAGTTTCACAAGATTATTGTTTCAGGCATCAATGTTTATTCCTACAGAGAAGATTTTTGGTCTCAATGAATGTTATAAAATGCAAGTATAAGTTCTGCAATAGATTTGACATAAGCAATCAATACTAATAATAAATCTGTAAAATTTTCATGTCTGTCTGTTTGAACACACTTCTCCAAAATTACTAGACAAATTTTCATGGGGTTTTTGTAACTTGAGCATAGCTTGGGGAACACAAAACAAATTTTCTTAGGGTTTTTGCTGGTAACATTAGTATAGCTTGGGGAACCATATAAGGTTTATTTCATCAAAATTGCCTCTTCGAAAAAAAGGTATTGTTGTTCAGAGTTTACTCTAAAGCCATCCTATTGTCTGTTGCTCTGTTTAAACATGCTTATTTCCAAAACTACTAAACAAACTTCATGGAGTTTTACAGGTAATTTGACCATAGCTTGGGGCACTGTATAGCCTTTGTTTAAACAAAGTCATATCTCAGAAAAAATATGTTCTAATTGAAAGTTTTATCCATACTAGTATTACAAAAGCAACAGTATCACTGTGTGTTACTTTTTCACAACTAACCCGCCAAACCAATTTTAGTGATATTTAGTATGAAGATAACTTGAACCGTGACAAAGAACATTGGCTGCTGTAGAAAGTTTGTAGTACAAGATACTTATTGATTTGAAGAATATTATATGAATTAGGGAAAAATATTTACTCTTCGAAAAAGCTGTTTCCTCTCCAACTTTTGATCTTTATCATATTTGTCAAAATATTTTTATTGCTTGATAATTCCTATGCAATATGATTCAAAGTAGTGAAAATAATGCTCAGTCAGTCTTCAGTGTATTTAATCCATACTTCCAGACAGTTTGTTGCATGCTGTTTCTTTCTTTCTTTGGGTCTTGTCCCGCACCAACGCGGGGTCGGCCTTGTTATTACGGTTTTGGCAGTGTTAGATGCAGAGGGTGGCCAGATGCTCTTCCTACTGCCTCCCCGAACCCCCTGGGATGTAAGTAGTGTACCCCAGCTAACTGCATCTAGTGTAAGCCATAAAATAGTGTGAACATGTACAAATGTCTTTGAGTTGTGTAATTGAGGCAGAATGTGGGGATCAGCCCGGTAGTCACCTAGCAGGATGTGGAAAACCGCCTAAAAACACATGCAAGCTGGCTGGCATACTGGCCCTCATCTTTAATCCACCGGGCGGATTTGATCTGGGGCCAGCGCGCCTACCTGAGCCCAGGAAGCAGCGCATTAGTGGTCTCGGTTACCCTGGTGTGTGTTTGTTGCATGCTGTAACATCATGTAACATATAACTACTTCAGCAGCACGATGCGTCGATGCGTGCTCCTACCTGTACCCCTCAGTATGCGCTGCTCAGCAGATATACTGCTCATGGTGAGGAATTGTGCTTTGGATGGGAGGGAGGGGGGGGGGGGGGGGGGGTTGCACATCACATGTTATGCTTGACCGAGCAGGCAGACACATGGGGGCAGCTGATGTTATATGCAAGTGTAGCAGTGACTAACAGCTTGTCTGTACTAATAATAAAACTGTAAAACCATTGTGTCTGTCTGTCTGTCTGTTCGAACAAATGAATCTTCAAAACTATTAGACGAATTTTCATGGAGTTTTCACATACAACTTGAACACAGCTTGGGCAAATGTGTAAGCTTCATTTCATCAAAATCGGAACACGGAAAAAAGTCATAATTTAGAGTTTTACCTAAAATCTTCTTCACAGCTTATAGTTCAGATGTTTCACATCACAGGACTCCAAAGAGCCAATAGATGGCATTGTTAGTTCCATAGTGCACCAAAGAATGGATAGATGGAACTGTTAGTTTTGTTTTACTCAGTGGCAGATGTATTTTTAGAAGTTTATGCCAGTGACACAATTAGGTGCTGTAATCTTATCTATTCAAATTTACTGATTCAGTTTTGTCTATTAAAAACTTAATGGTATTGCTTTGCTCCTATTGATAGGTTTTATTTATATTCGGCTTATTTCCTAGGAAAGTTCTTTTACTTCAGAAGTATTTTTGGATGTTTGCTTCAGTGACAGAATTAAGTGTCACAATCTAATCTTTACAAATACAACCTACCATTGTATTTACATGGCTGAGATATAGATTTACTGATCTCGCCTCACACAGTCTCAGACACAACTATAAATAAATATCCTAGCAATGCGGGAATCTCATCTAGTAGAGGCATATAGTCCTGTGCATTGTGATGATTTCACTATCTTGTGTTACACTGTTTGTTGGTAACAATAGGTATGAGCTGCATGAGGTGCTCAGCTTTTGAACGTAAACTCATTTGAGGCAGAATGGTATTCACATGCATGTATTTTACTCCCATTCCACATTTAGAAACATTTTCAGTGAAATCGAAGTCCACAGGCCTTGGTTTCACAAAAACACAGGCATGGAAACAATTGTTCTGTCCTTGCCTGGCACAGATTGTCTTACTAGTTGTAAGATCTTGATAATATTTCAATAAATCAACATAAAATTGAAACTTCTTTCCCTCTTCATCAAGCAGTACCACTGTATCCTTTTTGTCACCTAATGTACAATTCAGCATAGTGGTCTGGGCAAGGCCAAGGTTCTACTCACCATGTAGAGCGGAGATGCTGAATTGCCGATAGGCACAACAAAAAGACTGTCAGAAAGTAAGCTTTCAGCCAGTAAGGCCTCTGTTGGAAATAGACAAAAAACACGCACACACACACACACACACACACACACACACACACACACACACACACACACACACCTATCTGCTGAGACCTCAAGCCAGAGACTGTGATCATGTGTGTTGAGTTGTGTTTGAGTGAGTGTGTGTGTGTGTGTGTGTGTGTGTGTGTGTGTGTTTTGTCTATTTCCAACAAAGATCTTGTTGGCTAAAAACTCATTTTCTGACAGCCTTTTTGTTGTGCCTATCTGCAACTCAGTATCTCCACTATTGGGTGAGTAGCAACTACCCTTTTCATAATATTGTTACATTCCATCCTGGATTTTCCATTCTTTTTGGATAGATAAAAAATTGTCTCACCAAGTAGCGGCAGAAAGCGCACATAAAAGATGGTTGTAATTGGCAAGCTTTCGGAGCCAGTGGCTCCTTGTTCATGTAGAAGAGTTGAAGGGGAAGGAAGAAGGGTGAAGGAAATAGACTGGAGAGGTCTATGGAAAGGGGTAGATTTTGGGAAAGTCACCCAGAACTGCAGGTCAGGTAATTTAATAATAATAATAGCTGAAGTAGTATATTATGCATTTGTAACAAAATCCTTGATACAGTTGTATTGGAAAAGGAAAGACAAAATGAAATAAACTAAAATAAATATATAGGGAAGGAGTTTGCTATTTATTTATGGGGGATGTAATTGTAGTTATATTTGGCCTCAGAGGGGTTGGTAAAAGTTGAGCTAAGTTCTCAGAACGGCTTAACTTTTGTGAAATTGAGGAAATATAATCTTGTAATAAATTATGTCTCTAAAGATGGTTTTTGCAAAGCAGTGTAAAAGAATCTATCTTATATATTGAAACTTTTCTTCGGAGACTTTTTACACCTGAGTGTCTGCTTTGATTGTTTTTTCTTTTACAGTCTCTTATTATTAAGAATAATGGAAATTACCAGACTCTTAAAAAGACAATTATTTCTGTCAACTGCTATTCCATGATCAATACAACTAAAATGAATATGACATTCCAAACAGTCCAGTTCCAGTACAGTATTCTTGTTCTCACTCATTGTTGAGTCACAGAGCTCCTACAGTTTTTCTGCAAGTTTGCTACTGCAGTGCCGTGAAGCGGCTGTTCTGTATAAACGCTGCGATACAATTGTGCGTTTTGTAAATAAAGTGCAAAAGCACATTCAAAATAAAAATGTGGTCGTATTTTGGACTTATTATGGCACTATAAATTGCAGCAGCTTTCAAAACTATCACTTTTTTCGATTTCCAAAGAATGCTGTGAAGAATGTGAATAATTATTATAGGAATTTTTAAAAAATGCCCATTTTAACTTACTCACACTTTTAGGCTTGCAAGAAAATATTTACATTTTCTATTCACTCGTTTGGCATCAGAACTTTGACACTTAACGAGACTGGCAAAAATCTCTTTATCATCTTTTCATTATGTTAATACTGTGTAAATGCCTGACAATTTCTCGGATACAAATAAGCTTGTCAGTTGACAACTTTTCCAATCTGTACCTATTAATATACTAGTATTTGGTTTCATACTTCAGTTTCATTAAAAAAGAAAAGTAAAAACAGCTGTGCATTTTTGTACTAGATTAAGGAAAAATGTGTATCTTTTTGTACATAATTAAGATAGCCGTCTATAAGTTTCCAAGAAAATTGTTAAAATTAGCAGGTCGTAAGAAAGTTCATGATAGCAAGGAAGCATTTTGAATCGCAATTGACTACATTATGCGAGTATAAATGAAGATTTAATTAAAATCTCTAGCAGATACTGGCGGTGTAAAAGTATTTTATGGATGCGTTGAGTTTTTCTCCATAGAGTAATCTTTTATTTTCCCTCCCCACAAGGGGAATTAGGGAAGTAAAGGAATGTTGATATTTATTAGGAAGAGAAAATTAGCACAACACTGAGGATGTAGCGGTGGTCCATAGCCGAAAGTGATTGAGTTTTAAGACCGACTCATATGCAAAAGATTTAAAAGGTAACTTAGTCTTGAGTGCCTAAAAAGTCGCTAAACTTTTTTTCCGCAAAAGCCACAATTTTGCCCGCTAAAAATTCATAAAATCCTCTAGTTCTAGCGACATTGTTGTTATAACGGCAACACTGGTCTGAGTTGTAATGGGAAGGTGGTAGTCTCCACGTGACCCGTGTTTACGTTAAGTGATATTGCTGTTTTCTCTTCGTTTATTGCTCTCAGGTTAAATGAAAACAAAACGGATTTCTGTGGCCGGGAGCTATCAAGTGAATTAAAATACATTCACATAATTACGGAAGGCTGAAACATGTTATTAATTTCAGATTTTATTTTGTTGCCACCTTTCTGACAGTCAAGTGTTAATCGCCTTGCAGAACAATGAAGTTATTGTTGTCGGTTTGTTAAAGAAATTTGACTTTTATTAATCATTTCTGCTGAGGCAGTCAATTTATTTGAAACGAAGTGTTTTGTTTTGACAGTGCCACGACATTTAACAGTGCCGCCATGACAGTACGCGCAAATGGCGATAGAGGCGCTCCGCAACTCGGCTGAGCGCGGGAGTGCCACCTAGCTACGAACGGCGCCGGCCGCATGTCACGGCACGGCAGTCGAATAAGAGATACTGAGTTGTTATCATGTAACCAGCTATTGTTTCTAAGTGAGTGTGTTTGAATATCCACGCAATTATTGGTGATTAAAGGTTATAACACTTTTTGGCGACGAGGTCGGATATTTTCACTGCGTTGTGGATTTGTGTGTTCGTGACGGGGCAGACATGGAACAGCTTATGCAAGCGCTCATTGAACAACAAACACAGCTGACGGCTGCTATTCAGGCGTTGTCGACGTCGCTTACTCATCATCTGTCTTCCTCTTCTCCACCTCCATTCCCTCCTTACAACGAGGCCACTGAAGGTTCAGAGGATTATGACAAACGTTTGCGGCAACACTTCTTGGCTTTCGGCATTGTCGACGCTCCTATGTGTAAGTCGTTATTTCTATCTTGGATTTCCCCACGGATCTATCAGCTGGTATCTCAGTTAGCCCCTCTGCGGGAACCTGCCTCTCTGTCCTTCCAAGAAATGTGTGACTTATTGTCTAACTATTACCGAAAAAACACCCACGTTGTTGCCGCCCGCGTGGCGTTCTATCGGTGTCGTAAACAGCCCCATCAATCTTACCGGGCTTGGGCGGTGAAACTACACGGTCTGAGTAGGAAATGTCAGTTTGTCACGGGCACTCATCATGAGTCTTATGCTGATTCAGTGGTTAGGGATGCTATTCTACGGCTTGCTCCTGATAAAGAAGTTCGGCAACGTGCCCTACAACTGCCAAACCCGTCATTGTCGGAAATTCTAAGCATCGCTCAATCCTTTGAAGTGTCTCACGCTACTGGTGCGCAAATAGACGCGTGGTGTGATGTAGGCGCTGTACAGTCAACTTTCGACACGGGCAATTTGGCTGTTTCACAGGAGAACGAAGATGTGGCGGCGGTTCACTCACGTAAATAACGTCGCATTGGGCCGCAACGCTCGCAGTGAAAACAGCAACCACAGAAGCAGGTTCGTTCCGCACTTCCTTCTTGTCCACGTTGTTTTGTACAGCATGACAGGGCCGCGTGTCCAAAACGTTGGGCCACGTGTAATTCATGTAGGAAAAAAGGCCACATTGCTTCTGTGTGTCAGTCCCCTAAAGTTCCTGTCGACGAGGACGAGGCATCGGACATGGATGTTAACTGTGTGCTTTCTCAAACAAATAAGTTGTTTGTTACTGTTCGTGTTCTGGATAAAGACATTCGCATGCAAGTGGACACTGGCTCTACAGTAACTCTCATTAATTCTCGCACGTATTTGGAGTTGGGCTCCCCTCCCTTGTCTCCAGTTACGCGAAATCTGCGAACTTATAATAAGCAGACAATTCCTATCGTTGGCCAGTTTGATGCTTCCACTGTCTACAAGTCTGTTGTTAGGCCCCTCACGTTTTATGTGGTGGATCATGCGGGCACTGAAAACCTGTTCGGTTATGATGCTTTCCAGTTGTTCGGGTACTCCATTGATGATGATGTGCACCTCATATCTGAGGATATTCCGTATCAACAGCTGGATGGATTGTGTTCTGAATTTTCGTCCGTGTTCTCTGCTGGTTTGGGTCATGCCAAGGATTTTGAAGCCCACATTACTCTTAAACTTACAGCTCGCCCTAAGTTTTTCCAGGCACGCCCTGTTCCGGTGGTGTTGCGTGCACCTGTCAAGGCTGAGACAGACAGGTTAACAGCTTCAGGGATTCTCCTTCCTGTTACCTCCAGCGAATGGGCATCGCCAATCGTGGTGGTTTTTAAACCAAACAGGAGTCTGCGATTGTGTGGTGATTTTAAAGCCACTGTCAACGCTCAGAGCCTTATTGACACTTATCCTCTTCCCCGTCCTGAGGAGTTATTTACCAAGCTCGTTGGGGGCCAGTTCTTTTCCAAACTTGACTTATCGGAGGCATACCATCAGTTGCCGTTGGATGCTTCTTCCAAGGAATTTCTCGTCATCAACACTCCTTGTGGGTTGTATCAGTACCAGCGGTTACCATTTGGCGTCTCTAGCGCGCCGGCCATTTTTCAGCGGTTTTTGGAACAGCTCATGGCTTCCTTTCCCGGTTGCATAAACTATCTGGATGACATTGTTGTCACAGGGGCCTCCACTGAGGAGCACCTTTGCAATTTGCATTCACTGTTTCGGGTTTTGCATTCGGCTGGGTTGAGGTGCAATCTGGACAAGTCACAGTTCTTCCAACCCTCCATTGTGTATCTTGGTTTCCACTTGTCCTGTGAGGATATATGTCCTCTACGTCAGCACGTTGCGGCCATTAATGCTCTACGCCGGCCATCTACGGTCAAAGAACTTCAGGCATTTCTAGGCAAGATTGCTTATTATCACAAATTCATTCCATCCGCGGCGGTGGTAGCTCATCCTCTCCATCAGCTGTTACGCAAAAACGCCCCTTTCCGTTGGTCCGGCGAGTGTGAGCAGGCTTTTGTCCACGTGAAGGCTCATTTGCAGTCAGCGCCTTGTCTTTCCACATTCCGTCTGGGTCACCACTTGGTTCTGGCGACTGACGCGTCACAGTATGGCCTAGGGGCTGTTCTCGCCCATCGGTATGAGGATGGGTCGGAACGACCCGTCGCCTATGCTTCCAAGACCCTCAGCGATGCGCAGCGGCGTTACTCTCAAATCGAAAAGGAGGCGCTCCCTATCATTTATGCTCTAAAAAAGTTCAGCATTTTTTGTATGGTTCTAAGTTTCACCTCATCACCGACCACAAGCCGCTGGTCTCTCTGTTCAGCCCATCGGCGTCACTTCCGGATAAGGCAGCTCACCGCCTGCAACGTTGGGCCTTATACTTGTCTCGTTTTTACTGTGAGATTCACTATCGCCCCACGGCCCAGCACGCCAACGCTGACGCATTGTCGCGATTGCCGATGGGCCCCGACCTGGTTTTCGATCGTGATGAACTACTCTGTTTCCACATTGATGAGGAAGAACGTCGTGCGGTCGAGGGTTTTCCACTTACAGGTTCGCAGGTCGCGTCGGCTACTGTGTGGGACCCGGTCCTGCATCAGGTGATCGGTTTTGTTTAACGGGGTTGGCCGGACAGGACTAAGGGCCGGGCATCGGATCCCCTTCGCAACTACCATGCCTTGCGCCTTCATCTGTCTGTTCATGATGGTGTTGTTCTTCTGGCCACGGATGGCGCATCTCCACGGGTCGTGGTGCCAGCCTCTCTTCGCAAAGATATTCTCAAACTGTTGCATGAAGGCCATTGGGGTATTTCTCGGACTAAGTCCCTGGCCCGCACACACATTTATTGGCCCGGTATTGATTCGGACATCGCCCACATGGTTGCTGCGTGTGGTCAGTGTGCTCAACAACTGGCTGCACCTCGTACAATGCCCTCTCCGTGGCCTGATCCGGCGCGGCCATGGGAACGGGTGCACGCTGACTTTGCTGGCCCCTTCCTCGGTACTTATTGGCTACTGTTGATTGACACCTTCTCGAAGTTTCCGTTTGTTGTTCGATGTCCGTCGCCCACCACTGCGGCGACGACGCTGGCTTTGTCCAAAATCTTTGCGCTAGAAGGTCTTCGATCCATGATAGTCACAGACAATGGCCCTCAGTTCTCTTCGCAGGCTTCCGTGATTTTTGTACTGGACAAGGGATTCATCATGTTACATCAATGCCCTTCCATCCGCAGTTGAATGAGGAGGTCGAGCGCCTTGTCCGCACTTTCAAAAGCCAGATGAAAAAATTCCTTAGTGATTTTTCCACAGATGACGCTCTGCTGCAATTTCTGAGTTCTTATCGCTTCACGCCTCTGGGTGATCGCAGCCCTGCTGAACTCTTGCATGGCCGCCAACCACGCACTCTACTGCACCTGCTTCACCCTGTCAGGCCTTGTGCTGTGTCCCCTAGTGCGGGAAAATACTCGGTGGGCGCCGACTTGTGGGTACGAGGGTATGGATCTCGCCCTAAATGGATTCCAGAGCTGGTCAAGGCTCTTCGTGGCCGCCGGCTTTGTGAAATACGTACGGACGATGGCGTGGTTGTTCGCCATTACGACCAGATGCGCCCACGAGTGGTGGCCACGCTGGTGCCACCGCCCCTTCCTTCGCCTCCACCAGCCCGAGAAGCCAATCCTGTCGCTGCTGCCGATCTACGGTACGTGTTGATGCAGCCGACGTTGCTACCGCTTCCGAGTACGCCGGAACCGGCCCCAGTCACGACGCCGCCTTCTCCGGGACCCATCTCGCTGGAGCACACCCCCAGGTCCACGACACCTATGGATGCTGCTCCGGAGTTTTCACCCATCATCTCGTCCAGGAGGCACGTTCCACGCACGAGCTTCTGTCCTGGACATTTTCGACCATACTCTCGTGTCTCTCCGCGGGATCATCTCGGGGCCTCACAAGAGGCCATGGATGTCTCCGCACTGTCCATGTCTCCAAGGAAGTGAGTTTTTTTTTCAAGGGGGGGGGGGGGGGGGAAAGTGTTGTGACAGTGCCGTGACATTTAACAGTGCCGCCACGACAGTGCGCGCAAATGGCGATAGAGGCACTCCTCAACTCGGCTGAGCGCGGGAGCGCCACCTAGCTACAAACGGTGCCGGCTGCATGTCACGGCACGGCAGTCGAATAAGAGATACTGAGTTGTTATCATGTAATGAGCTATTGTTTCTAAGTGAGTGTGTTTGAATATCCACGCAATTATTGGTGATTAAAGGTTATAACATGTTTAATTCCACACTATTGGCTAGTTTGAACTGTTCGCTGCATTTCAAGTTCACGTTTTCATCTTCTAGCACCTATGGCATTATGCCATAGTAAGGAACCAAACATAAAATAATACAGTACTGGTACTCCAAAAAATGTACATCTGAATCTGGACATACGAATGTGCACTTTAAGCCGAATTATGCATTTTAGTATGGCTTACAAAATTCCCATGGTCCTGGAGTATCCTCTAATGTCTTCTTTTAATGTTTTGCACATAAGAATGTACGGGCTTCCTGCCTCATCGTAGCTGCGCAAGCGCGGTGTCGCATGTTATCTGGCGCTCTCTGGAAACTGCTAAAATGAATCATTTCTAACAGGTCGCGGGAAAATGTTCTGAATGGTTGTTTGAAAAGTGTTACGTTCAAAGAAAATTTCCTTTTACGCGAGATGAGCTCTGCGCGCGAATGTCCAATGAATTTCTTAAATCGCAGAGCGTTTGACTCTCGTTCAAAAATCAAATCTTTGAGGACGACCGTTTAGAATATTTTCGAGCCCAGAAGATCAGACATTTATGTCGTTGTTAAAAATTTTACTGGCCCATTTGTGTGATGTATCTTAAAGTGTAACATGCGCAAAAAAGATCAACATTATGAGTGATAGCTTAGCTTCTCTTGCAGCTTATTAATCTTAAGAGACCAATATTATACGTGTAAGCTTTTCTTTTCTTGTAGCAACATTATGTATATTAATTTAAACCATTACCTTTTCCTATTTGTGTGTTTGTGCTACTTAACAGTGAGGTTGCTATTGGCTGACTACATAACGTATCGTATGCTCTGAATAGCCTCTGTCATTGGCTGGCAAGATCTCTTGACATGAGCTACGACTGGCTTACAAAAGCGCATCGCAGTCTCGATTTCAATCCTTTGGAAACTAACATGCGGTGTTTGGTGGAATTCTAATTTACACTTTTGTGCAACACGAAAATATACAGTGTACATGTTGCTGCACATCAGACATCTTTCCAAAATGAGTTTTTTCCTCTGAGTTTCGTTTTCTAATGCCGCAAAATTCTACGCTGGTGTATAAAACCACAACCATTTAAAGGATTGATAAGTTTTAAAAGTATACTGTTACTTACCACGGAAAAATTGTATTTTCATCCGGGAGAAAGTGTATTTTTAACCGGGAAATCTGGTAAAAATCCGGGAATTTTTTTTCCTCGTCCACGTTTACACCCTGTGGGCATCCATAGTGCCAAAATTTTTTCCAGCATTCTGACGAAATCACAGTGGACCACAGCAAATGTAAGATAGTGCTATATAGAGAAAGCGAGATGTTCTCAGGTTAAATTAGGTTTGCTCTGCACAGTTGCATTTAAACACAGATGAATCGAAACATTATGACCATTGCCTGACATGAGACTGAATGCCACATGGTGAAATACCAGCAACTGATGCAGTAACAAAAATATACCAGGGTGTATACGTGGACAAAGAAAAAAAATTCCCGGATTTCCCGGTAAAAATTACACATTCTCCTGGGTGAAAATACACTTTTTCCATGTTAAGTGACAGTACACTCTTCCTCAGCACTGTAAAACTCATCAATGCTTTGAATGTTTATGGTTTTATATACCGGCGTAGAATTTCCAGGCACTTCAGAAAACAAAACTCCCGGGAAGGAGTATTATTTTCGTATTACAAAGGTATAAATTTGAATTCCACCAAACACCGCATGTCACTTTCCAAAGCATTGAAATCGAGATTGCGATGCGCTGTTGTAAGCCAGTCATAGCTTATGTCACTTGACCTCACCCGCTGATGACAGCATAGGACACGTGATGTAGTCAGTCAATAGCAAGATCACTCTTAAGTAGCGCAAACACACAAATAAGAAAAGTGCATGGTTTAAATTAAGATACATCACACAAATGTGCCAATAAAATTCTTAATAACGACATAAATGTCTGATCTGGGCTCGAAATTCTTCTAAATGGTTGTCCTCAAAGAGTTGATTTTTAAATGAGAGTCAAACGCTTTGTGATTTAAGAAAGTCATTGTACATTCTCGCACACAGTTCATCTTGCGCAAAAGGAAATTTACTTTGAATGTAAAGCTTTTCAAACCACCATCCTCAATATTTTCCCACAATCTGTTACTTATTGGTTCGTTTCACCAGTTGCAAGAGAGCACCAGGTAACAGGCGTCACCGCGCTTGCGCAGCTACAATGACGCAGGAAGCCCATATGTTTGTACATGTAAAACATTAAAAGATCTTATATTATATCATAAAAGAAACAAGACATCGAAGGATACTTCAAGAGCATCAGAATTTCGTGAACCACACTAAAATGAATAATTCGGTTTAAAGTGCACATTCGTATGTCCATAATCGGATGTAAATTTTCTTGAAGTACCAGTGCTGTATTATCTCATGTTTGGTTCTTTACTATGGTATAATGCCACATATGCACTTGAAATGCAGCGAACAGGTGAAACCAACCAAGAGTGTGAAATTAAACTCTTCGTTTCAAATAAATTGACTGCCTCAGCAGAAAAGATAAAAGTCAAATCTCTTCAGCAAACCGACAAAAATAACTTCATTATTCTGCAAGGCAATTAATGCTTGACTGTCAGAAAAGTGGAAATAAAATCTGAAAGTAATAACATATTTTTGCCTTCCGTTACTAAGCGAACGTATTTTAATTCACTTGATAGCTCCTGGCGACAAAAATCCCTTTCATCATCATTTAATGTGAGAGCAATAAACGAAGACAAAACAACAAAATCACTGAACGAAAGATGGGTCACATGGAGACGACCCCGCTCCCCACCACAATTCTGACTGCTCTGTGCATCAGCCCCAGATTTACTATATTCCCGCACCGGGGCGATATTAGGTAGTGGCGCCCAGCCACACTTCGGTAACCAGAAGGGGGAGAAGGTACTACGCATACGCGACTAAACTGAGCATGCGCAAGAGCCCGCCCGCAACTGCTCAAACGAGTCTAATTGTTGTCACATCATGCTCATCGGAGGCAATTTGTTGTTATGAAGCATTGCATAGTCTTCCTAAGCCTTTGACACACTGTGCTGTTGGCAGACGCTTGTATGTGCACTGTGTTTTGTTGTTGTATAAGGAGCATTTCCTTTGCAACTAAAGTTCTATTTTCGTTTTTTTTTTTTCCTCTCGTTCATGTTTTGTTGCTGCAGTATTATTCTGCAGTAGCGGGATACAGTAATATCCTTAGTTAGAGTATTGGTTCTTACCAGTCAAAAATCACAAAAATTTAACTGAAAACCAAAACAATGAAACTTTCCCGGAACTCTAAACAATTCCTGGGTTTTTCCCAGTTTTCTCCCAGATGAAAAAATTCCCAGGTTTTTCTTGGATCTCCCGGCTGTCCCGGGCCGTATACACCATGTATAAAAGCAGAGCAGAGACACATGAGGAATCATTCCAGTGAGGGAATGAACCACAAACGGAGAAATCTGCTGAGAGAAGCAGCTCTAACAAGTGACAAATTGTTATGACCTATGTGACCTCTTCTCGAAATCTCAGTAGAATTTGCTTGTCCCATCACATCTGATGTGAGTTCAGCACTATAGGTTTCTTTATGCATGAGAAAACTAAGGGGCACAATACACTAAGCTTTGTTCTTGATGATCTCTTATAAGCTGAAAACGCATATGTAGTACCTCCAGGTTGGAAATATCAGCTCTGCAGAAAATTTACATAATGGATTTTGTGAAATTGATCAAAGCAAGTTAAAGAAAGACCCTAAGTTTCAGTAATCTTCGTGGTTTACTATTGGCTCTGGCCCCACGTATGTACCATACACGTTAAAGTGTAAACATGGGCATTAACAATGAGTAATATTTTAACATACATCAAAATTATGTATATATCTTTCGTATAACACACCTGCCAAAAAACTCCCAACTTAATTTTTCTATGCCAAACTTGCACCATTCCAAAGACAACACAATTTTTATGTATAGACTTATTTATGAAGGACACTCATGATTATTCATATATCAAACAGATATTGGCAACTTTAACCTAATACCTCTCTTCTGTTTCATGATCATATCCTATATAAATAAAGTTTAGCATTTCTATTTCCAATAGCCCAAGTGATTTGATAATGGTAGTTGTTGTTGATGCCTTTAAAGAAAATATTATGATTTAATGTTGTCTTTTTTTCTGAATATGACTTTGATTTGAGTTTTAAATATTGTTCTAGTGTTACAAAATTCCAAACATGACTATAGTTCAATTCTTTTATCTTGGCGGCTCGCGCATGCCCGCCCAGACGTGGGAGACTGCTGCGTTGCCAGTTGCACACGACGCACGCGCCAATAGAAGCAGTGCCATAGTATAGCTAGTTCGCAAGCTTACGTTTAGGGGGGAGCGCGCAGTTCATGAAGTAAAGCCACCACGGCCGCATTAACCCTTTCGCTGTTACAAAGACGTGCTCCCTGCATTCCGCGCTGTGCGCGATTTTGTCACTGCACTGCTTGCCTGTGCAGACACATGGTGTTCCCACTGCTTTGACACAGTTATCATTCGATTCCAGAAAAACTATTTGGCCCAAAAATTAGATTTTTACATGTCTTATTGACTGATACCTTCCCCCCATAAATGACTTAATTTTGTTCCGATGTTCAACGCAGCTATTATGCAGCATTAAATGTAGCAAACCATTGCACAAAATTTTGAAGAGTTTGCAGAGGTAGAAGTCCATAGCGTATATTTCCGTATGGTCGATTTTAGTTGCCACAATCTTGAGAATGAAATGTGGACAAGATACCTAAATTTCATATAAAATTTACTGTATAACAATATCTCATTTAAGTACCACATAGGTGTTGTATGTAATATTGACAAATATTTCGTTTTTCGCGACTGTAACAAAAGTTTTATTTACACTGAGCATGTTGGCTTTATTTTAAAGCACTTCAGTGAATCAAAAGGAAGTAGACAAAATACATTAAACAAAACTGTGGACTTACAAAAACATTAGGACTTGAATATACCGTCTATCAGTGAAGTGCTCTCAGCTATGTCAAATATAATTTTTGTGTGTGGCACACACAAACATCATTTATTTGCTAAAACACTGATCAGCCAACACAAACGTTGAATATTGTATTACCGCAGCACAAAACTATGAAAGGTGACTTGGCAATGGAGGAGACAAAATACTGTCCACTGAAGATGCTTCAAAAGAGAGAAACGCGTCTGGTCTAAATAAGTCGCTTATTACAGTTGCAGAAGAGGAATATATTTCAGTACCATTGGTAAAACTGCGACTGTGGAACAAAAACAAGAAAGAGAACATGAGTACCATTGTGTATGTGCCATACCTTTCATTGATTGAAGTGCTTTAAAATAAAGCCAAATACGTCCGGTGTAAATAAAACTTTTATTACAGTCACAAAAGACGGAATATTCCTCAATATTACATATGACACCTATGTGGTACTTAAATTAAATGAGATATTGTTATACAGTAAATTTTATATGAAATTTAGGTATCTTGTCCACATTTCATTCTCAAGATTATGGCAACTAAAGTCGACCATACGGAAAGTATACGCTATGGACTTCTACCTCTGCAAACTCTTCAAAATTTCATGCATTGGTTTACTACATTTAATGCTGCATAATAACTGCGTTGAACATCGAAACAAAATTAAGTCATTTATGGGGGGAAGGTATCAGTCAAGAAGACGTGTAAAAATCAAATTTTTGGGCCAAATAGTTTTTGTGAAATCGAATGATAAGTGTGTCAAAGCAGTGGGAACACCATGTGTCTGCACAGGCGAGCAGTGCAGTGATGACAAAATCGCGCACAGCAAGGAATGCGGGGGCACGTGTCTGCAGCAGCGAAAGGGTTAATGAAGAGACAAAGCACTAGAAATTTCAAAAAATTGCATTCAAACGAATATAATTCATGAAGTAAGGCACTTCGATATTGTTTTTAAATAATTAAAATATTAAACACTGCACGAGGTTTGAACTCATAACCTTTCGCGTAGAAGCCCAACACCTTAACCATTACGCTAACGCAGATCGTCTGCCAAAAGAATGTAGTGAGGACTCTAACATGTCACACAAAATACTGACAAACACTTTCAGTATGACTATGAATTACTCGCGCTTCGTCGAAGTACAATGTTGTTGTCGTCTTCAGTCCTGAGACTGGTTTGATGCAGCTCTCCATGCTACTCTATCCTGTGCAAGCTTCTTCATCTCCCAGTACCTACTGCAACCTACATCCTTCTGAATCTGCTTAGTGTATTCATCTCTTGGTCTCCCTCTACGATTTTTACCCTCCACGCTGCCCTCCAATGCTAAATTGGTGATCCCTTGATGCCTCAAAACATGTCCTACCAACCGATCCCTTCTTCTAGTCAAGTTGTGCCACAAACATCTCTTCTCCCCAATCCTATTCAATACCTCCTCATTAGTTACATGATCTACCCACCTTATCTTCAGCATTCTTCTGTAGCACGACATTTCGAAAGCTTCTATTCTCTTCTTGTCCAAACTGGTTATCGTCCATGTTTCACTTCCATACATGGCTACACTCCATACAAATACTTTCAGAAACGACTTCCTGACACTTAAATCTATACTCGATGTTAACAAATTTCTCTTCTTCAGAAACGATTTCCTTGCCATTGCCAGTCTACATTTTATATCCTCTCTACTTCGACCATCATCAGTTATTTTGCTCCCTAAATAGCAAAACTCCTTTACTACTTCAAAGTACAATAGGAAATAAAAATTACTGCTCTTCTTTAGTGCGAAAAAGCGGTTCGTGAGATTGATACAAACACCTTTCCTTGCTATTGCCTGAATTAGGAGTCTTATTGCTTGTTTGGTTTAATTAATTAATAGAATATGAAGCAATTGGTATAAAGAACGCTTTTTCCAAACTTTCTATAAAAGAAAGTCTGCTATCAAGACATTGCTTTTGTTCTATTACTTTATTTATGACTGAACGTTTCTAAAACTGAAGACACTCGTCCATGCTATGCACTGCAGTCGAGATCTGGCAACGTCGTTCTCTGTTCATTGGCTGACTGTGTTTTGTGACGTCAGATGCACAGAACGAACCTAAACTCGGCCGCCAACATAAATGACGCGCACTTTAGTACCAGTATTTGTGTGGATCAGGCATGGTCCTAAAATTTGATTTGAGATGCAGTTTACATAATTAAGACTTGAATTTTATTCCAGGTCAACATTTTTGACATAATCTTTAGATTCATGTTGTTTACACTATCCTGTAAGCTTTCATTGAGATATAAATTCTGAAGCTAAGTATTTCATCAAATTAGATATGGATTCACATTCCTTAGAACTTTGGTTGACTTTTTTGGTTTTTTACTCACAATGTGGTCAGTCAGAGTAGATCAGGTATTAGCCAAACCGAACTCTCCTCAATATATTTTCTTTAGAAGTTTAGGTGCTCGCAATCATGGTTTCAATTACTAAATCTCAGAAACCTTTCTTACTTTTGTCACAATGCAAGAATATAAGGAGAACATTATAAAATTCCATGAACATAAATATCAAGGCTAGTAATCTGATATGGATTTTTTCATCTGCAGATTTTGTTTGCTGGCATTTGAGCATGCAAAACAATATTGTAGAATCCAATACACAGCCTATTTCATCACATCCGGTACTTGGCAGTAGGGCATCTCATAAACAGTGAAGCTGGTCAGTTGTTCATGTACTGTTGTAAACATCTGTGGAAAGTGGTTGAAGAATGGTGGCACTACGAGTAGGCAACAAGGTAAGGGACATCCCTACCCCATTAGAGGACATAGTGGTCAGAGGCTTATCTGCACTGTAAAGTGGGATAGGTGGTAATCTGTGCCAGATCTGATGACAGAATACAATGCTGGAGCAAATACAACTATTTTAGAGCACACCTTTCAGCACATGGTCTTGAACTTGGGGCTCCCCAGCAGATAACCCCTGTTTGTTGCCATGTTAACCGAATAACATAGTTGTGGTTGCATTGGGCTCAGGGCCATTGAGAGTGGCCCATAGATCAGTAGAAGAGTGTAGCCTAGTCAGGTGAATCATGTTCTTCATTACAGTAGGTTGACGGTTATGTCTGGATATGCTGCCATCCGAGTGAATGATTGCTTGAAATGTGCAGCACCCCACAGATGCAGGCTAGTCAAGACAATAGTGTGCTGTAGGTGACATTCATTGAGTTTCCATGGGACTGTAATAGTAGTCAAGACACCATGACAGCTGTGAACTACGTCAACATAATTGAAGACAACCTGCATCCCTTCATTCTTAGTATCTCAGACAGTGATGGTGTATTCCAGCAGAATAATAGCCCATCTCACAAAGACAGAATTATGCTGTGGTGGTTCAAAGAGCATGATTTTTTTATTTAAACATGTAGAAATAAATAACAGTGGTTTCAGCCCCCTGTTGCCTGCACCAAACCTAATTTGATTGTGTATATCTATTCCAGTCATTCGAGTAGGCCTAATGCCAGTTAGTATCCTTAAAGAGTCCCTTTGCTAGTTCCCTGTTGGCCACAGTTTATTTAGAAATTACTGACCCAGATGTTTTGTGTCTTTTGACCTACACTGCTTCCCATTGGAAGCTTAAATGCGGTGTGATTTCATCCCCCATATCTCATAGTCAGCTTGGGAGCTTCTTTCTACAGACTCATTGTGTGCAGGTGTTTCCTGAAGTTCGCATGACCAGTCATCAGACCTGCCATGACGTTGATCTGCCTCTTGTTCAAGTCTAGGATTACAGAACTTCTCTTAAAACATGGTTTTGTCATCATTAACTTGTCATAGTTTTGTTTTTCGCCCCCTGACACATTTATCCTTTTTATTAGTGATACGACAAGTTCCATTCCAACAAATGGTTATTGCCTATGCTGTGGCTAGCCTTTCAGCTTGTTTGTTACTATTAATACTTGAATGATTAAGGGTGCAAAGCAGGTTTATCCTGTTATTTTTCCAAAGCTTCACAAGAGTTTCATGGCATTCTGGAACAATCTTTGATCTCATTTCAGGAGCTGATAGAGATTTCAGAGTTACTTGGCTGTCTGAATACTTACAGACAGTATGACTTAAATTCTCCTCCGTGCATACTCTGATAGCAAATATCACTACCTGGAATATCTTAGCTAACTTCCCTAGAGAAATTGCACTCCCTAGTCTAGGCTGTACCTGTATACCCCTGCCCCATTTCCATCATCTTTTCAACCCGTCAGTAAACCAGACTATGTCATCTGAATGATAGTGTGGTTCTTTCTTCCACTGCTCTCTACTTCCTATTGTGCACTGAAAGATTTATTGAAGCTGCTGGACGTTGTCGTGGAGTCAGCCAGCATTTCCCCAACCATTCCTATATTTACCACATTAATTATGTTTGTGTGGTATTCTTGATATCCTACAGATTTCCAGTTTTCAACCTTTATTTCTATGCTGGTTCCTCCATTGTAAGCCAAAGAAGTAATGATGGAATGTCCAGCATGATCTTCATCCAAGCAATGTGTGTGCCATTAATTTTGCCTCTTATGGCTAGCCAGGCCAATCTCTGCACCTTTTCGGGCTCCATAGTAGCCGTCTTCTTTTCTACTGTATTCTACCATACTATAGCCCCATAAATTATCATTGGTCAAAGCACTCCGTCTTCAGGCCACAAGTGGCCCATCGGGACCATCCGACCACAGTGTCATCCTCAGTTGAGGATGCGAATAGGAGGGGTGTGTGGTCAGCACGCCACTCTCCCAGTCGTAATGATGGTTTTCTTTGACCGGAGCCGCTACTATTCGGTCGAGTAGCTCCTCAATTGGCATCACGAGGCTGAGTGCACCCCGAAAAATGGCAACAGTGCATGACGGCTGGATGGTCACCCATCCAAGTGCCGGCCACGCCCGACAGCGCTTAACTTCGGTGATCTCACGGGAACCGGTGTATCCACTGCGGCAAGGCCGTTGCCATCATTGGTCAAAGATGCCAGTTTTTTCCACAGGTACTCATAGTGCACATACGAGCACATTCTTTGTGTAATCAATGTAAACTCAATATAGGAATATCAACAACGTAAGAAAAGACGGATTCCTACTTACCGTAAAGAAGACACATCAAGTTGCAGTCAGGCTCCATTAAAACACCCTTACATAAAGCCACAGCATTCATCAGCAAAAGAGAGACCCACACTTTTCACACATACAAGCCAGCACACTTCACATACACACGGTCGCCAACTTCAGCATTTCAGGCTTGAATGCAACTATAATGTGGGATGCAAGCAGCAATCTGGAGGGAGCGAGGAAGGGGAAGGCATGGTAGTGTATGGGTGGGGAAAGAGACGAATGCTGTCTAGTGGAGTGTGCAGGGACTAGACTGCCTAAAGACGCAGCATCAGGAGGTTGTTGGGCAGGGAGGTGGAGAAAAAAGGAGTAAAAAAGGAGAGGAGAGGGGAAAGGTGGCAGATGCAATGGCAGAGGGGTGGAAGATGAGAATGGGGAGGAGATGATAGGACAGAGAGGGTGGAAACTGTTGTGTGGAGGATGTGTGTGTTACCATAGGAGCGGAGAATGTGTTGTAAGGATAACTCCCATCTGCACAATTCATAAAATCTGGTGGTGGAGGGAAGGATCAACATTGCTTAGGCAGTGAAGCAGCCATTGAAACCAAGTGTGTTATGTTCAGCTGCATGTTGTGCCACAGGGTGGTCTACTTTGCTCTCAGCCACAGTTTGGTGGTGGCCACTCATACTGGTGGACTGGTGGACAAGTGGTTGGTAGTCATACCAATATAAAAAGCTTTACTGTGATTGCAACAGCGCTGGTAAATAACGTAGCTGCTTTCACAGGTGGCCCAGCCCTTGATGGGGTGGGATAAACCTGTGACAGGACTGGAATGGGAAGTGTTTGGTGGGTGGATTGGGCAGATTTTGCACCTGGGTCTTCGACAGGGATGTGATTCTAGTGGCAAGGGGTTGGGATTAGGAGTAGCATGGGTATGGACTAGATTGTTGTGGTTGTTGGGTGGGCGACAGAACGCCACTTTCGGAGGGGTAGGAAGTATCTCAGGTAGGATATCACTTCTTTTCGTGTGTGATGGTAGGTAATCAAAACCCAGGCAAAGCATGCAGTTCAGTTGTTCCAGTCCGGGATGGTACTGGGTGATAGAGGGACACTCCTTTGTGGCTGGTTCTTCAGATTCAGATTCTTTATTCACCATTGACCACCTGAGGGGGAACAGGCAATTTACATGGATATCATATAACATTTTCCTTGAATAGTACCTTAAAGCTAAATGAGCATTGCAAATAATGCCCATAAATGATAACATACACCATAACATAAGATAAATACATTCAACGACATCACATAATGAAATCCTTAAAAATTTATATCAATTGATTTTATATTCGTAAATTCTGTTATATTGTAAAAAGGACTGATTAGTAACCAGTTAAGTAGCTTGCTCCTGAAGCTACTTATGTGAGCCGACTGAGAAGAAAATTTATTAAATATTTTTAGACTATTGATTAGATGGGAATTTCCTGTTCTTATCAGCCTGTGCCTAGGTATGTCTAATTTTGTTTTGCCTCTGGTATTATGGTGGTGTATGTTTTCCCTCGTTTGAAAATCTGCTATATTGTTTTTTTGCCTACAATGCTGAGGCGTATATATAAAGATTAATAACTGTTAATATTTTCAGCTGAATGAACAGTGGCCATCAGTGCTCTGATCTACCAGAATTGCTCATTGCCCGTATCACTTTCTTCTGAACTTTTAGAACTTCAGTGATGTGAAGAGAGTGTCCCCATTTCAGCAGTCCATACTCTATATGTGATTGAAAGAGTCCAAAATAAATAACTCTTAAATATTCTTTTGTCACCAGGCTTCTCAGCTTCCACATTAAATTCGTAACTCCAGACAATTTTGTGCAGGTATGGTTGATGTGTGTCTCCCACGTTAACTTAGAGTCTACATGAATTCCTATAATTTTAACTGCTTTCACCTCTACCTCTTTTGACAATCCTAGTATAATCTGTTGGTTTTTATCAGGATTGAAAAGCAGTGTATTTGATGAGAACCAATTTAGTGCTGCTTCCAGGCCATCTTGCATTATATCTTGCAGAAATGATATGTTCTCATGCTGAGCAAGCAAAGTTGTGTCATCAGCATAACAAATAACAGTATTGGGGATACAATGGGGTAAATCATTGACTGCAATTATAAAAAAGAAGGGCCCAAGGACAGAACCTTGTGGGACTCCTGTCTTAACTTCTAGCAATTGTGAGTCTTTGTTTCTGACAAAGGCAAACTGCTTCCTATTGTTTAAGTATGATTCAATTATTGCCAGTGCAGAGTCTTGTACACCATAGAATTTGAGTTTAGCAAGTAAGATATAATGAGAAATGCAGTCGAATGCCTTACTTAAATCACATAAAAGAAGTGCGGCTTTATTTTTATTCTTGAAGGCTGTTATTACTTCATTCACAATTGAAAGAACAGCAGTGGTGGTATTTCTTCCCTTGTGGAAGCTGAATTGGGGATGGTGGGAGGATTGAGGTTGTGAGGGGAAGTGACACGGGAGATCTGTTTGTGGACTAGGTCTAAGGGATAGTGCCTGTCTGCTAAGGCCTTGGTGAGACCCTCGGCATACTGAGCAAGGGGGTTTTTTTCACTGCAGATACACCATCCCTGGGTGTCCAAGCTGTATGGAAGGGATTTATTGATATGAAAGAGATGATAACTGTCAAAATGCAGGTACTGTCGATGGTTGATGGGCTTAATGTGGGCAGAGGTGGTGTTGGAGCCATCACAGGCGAGGTGGTCAGCATCTAGGAAGGTGGCATTCTGGGTTGAGCAGGACCATATGAAACAGAGGGAAGAGAAGGTGTTGATCTTGTTCCTGAGCCCAGATTATGAAGATATCGTTAATGAACCTGAATCAGACTAGGGATTTGGTGTTTTGGGAGTCTAGGGAGGGCTAGGAAGGTTTCCTCTAGGTGGCCCATAAAAAGGTTGGCATAGAAGGGTGCCACATGCGTGAGCAAGGGTGTGCTGCATATTAGTTTATATGCCTTCCCTTCAAATGAGATGATTTTGTGGTTTGGGATAAAGTTAGTAAGGTGTATGAGAAACGAAATACTGGGTTTGGAGTCTGAAGAACATTGAGAAAGGTAGTGTTCAATACCGGTAAGACCCTGGGCATGAGCGATGTTGATGTATAGGGAGGTGGCGATAACCATGATGAGTAGGGATCCAGTCGGTAAAGGGTTGGAGTGGTGGAGCGTTGGCATAGGAATTGGTTGGTGTCTTTGACATGGGAGGCTAGATCAGGGGCAATTGGTTGGAGGTGTTGGTCAATGAGGGCTGAAATCCTGAAATTCTTTCAGTGGGAGCACAATAACCAGGTACAATGGACATCCAGGATTGTTAGGTTTATGGATTTTTGGTAGCATTTAGAAGGTATCATAGGGGTGAGGAGGGAAATGGATTCAGGGGAGATGTTCTGGAAGTGCCTTTGGCTCTAACAGGGACTGGAGTTTGTGTTGGACTTATTGGATGGGATCACTCCAGCAGAGTTTATAGGTGGAGGAATCAGATAATTGGCAGAAGCCTTCTGCCAGGTATTCACTGTGCTTCATAACAACAGTGGTGGAACCTTTGTCTGCAGGTTGGATGATTAGGTCAGGGTTTGTTTTGAGGTTGTGTATGACTGTTCTTTCTTCTACTGAAAAGATGTTGTTCTGAGGAAGGGACATAGGAAAGGGTGCTGAAGCTATGTTGGAGGTAAGGACTTCCTGGGAGGTGACCAACGGGTGGTTAAGTGGCAGGGGATGAGGATCATGGTTGGATGATGGTATGAACTGGAAGAGGAAGGGTTCAATGTTGGAATTAGGGTGGTTTTGGTAGAAGGGATTTGCGGGGAAAAGAAGTGCTTCCATTGAAGGGATTGGGAGAAGGAGAGTAGGTCTTTGGCAAGTCCACTGTGGTTAAATTTTGGTGTAGGGCTAAAGCTGAGGCATTTGGATAGGACTGAAACTTCTGTGGAGCTGAGGGTTTTGGTGTAAAGGTTAACAACAGTGTTACAGGAATGTTTTGGCTCTCAATTTAGTGGAGAGTTGGTAGGGAGTTTTGGGGATGTGACAAGCTGAATAGGTCAGCTAGCCAGGGTTTAGCTGCTGTGAGGAGTGGACAAGGAGGAGCATTGTGGATAAAGTAGGGGTTGGATAGTGGTGCCCAAGGTGGCAGTAGGGTGTTAGCAGGTTGGATAACTTGTGGAGGTGGTGTCTGGAATGCTCCTCCAGGTGCTGGAAAGCAAGAGATTCAGTTTCAGAGATGTGATATATGGAGTAGGGATTGCAGAGTAGTAGCATCTTGCTGAGGGAGCAAAGGTGGTTCTGGGATGCCTGTGCCATGGAGATGCGTTTTTGTGGTACCAGGTTTGTGAGGGCCAGGGACTGGTGAAATCTGAAAAACTGCAGATCATTGTGAAAGTATGGATGGGATTCAGAGAAATGAATCTTTACAGTTAGGTGGTTTGGAAGGATTCCATGGTTGAGGCAGCATTTGAATCACAGGATGTGGGACCGTGTTTTAGCTGGAGAAAGAGATACTTTTCTGGACTGGTACAGAAAGATGGAGCAAGGATCCATTATGGCAGGAATGGTGTAAATAAAGCTGGAATGATGCAGGAGTGGGCGAAATCGGTGTTGATGGTTGTGAGAATAGCTGGATAAGCGAAAAGAGGCATAAAGATGCGTAAAAAATTGGTAACCCAAACACATGTAGAAACATGCACAGATACATAAAAATACACATAAAAATTTGTAAAAACACGTGAAACCATGTAAAAGTATCAACAAATATGTTGAAAACATACATAAACATGGTTGAAAAGGAACAATGAGGTATGGAAAAGGGAGAGAGAGAGAGAGAGAGAGAGAGAGAGAGAGAGAGAGAGAGAGACAGTGAGTGTGTGTGTGTGTGTGTGTGTTGTGATAAGTGAAGATAGAGGAAGGGGGTTGGGTTAGGTCAAGGATCAAAAGTTCATATGGCACGGGTCAATGCATCCACCCATCTTTCCCTGCTCCTCTCCTTTCTTGTTCCTTTTTTCCCCACCTCCCTGCCCCACAACCTCCCAACACTGTGCGTATTGGCAGTCTAGTCTCTGCATATTCCACCAGACAGCATTGGTCTCTCTCACCGGCTGTACATATTTGTGCATATTTTTATGTGATTTCACATGGTTTCATGTGTTTTTGCATATTTTTATGTATTTGTGCGTGTGCTTCTCAGGCAAACTCTGTTGTCATAAACATGTATTCAACAGCAGGCCATTGCACATAAATGTGTTGTAGATACTGTGGTATAGAATTAAAGAATTTTCTGTTGGGCAACTCCTTCCACCTCGAAGAAGAGGATTTTAATAGAAACTGTTAAAAGTAATGTTTAATATTATTTTGCATCAGTATTAGCACTGTAATACCATAATGTTAAGTCATTCTGTTACATTGTACTTAAATGTATGGCTTTGACTTCTTTTCACAACCCTAAGCCCTCTCTCTGCATGACGTGTAACTAATATAGTGTAATCTAATTTACATCCAACTACACCTGGGGCTTTTATAACATTATTCCACAGCAGGACCGTCACCTATAAATACAGTATTCACGTTATGGATCAAAATCATGCTAAGTTCAAGCTAAATTGTTCCACAAATTTCAGGCTGTATATATAAAAAATTATGAAACGTATTTTGCTTATAATAGTAATGGTCATTTCTACATTCTTTGAAAACATAGTACTGGATGTTACTTTTTATTTAAATTTAACTAACCTATACAGAATTAAAAGACAAATAAGTCCATAAAAATGGACCAATCTCACCCCGTATTTATCTTGGTTCCATCATATGATTTATATATAACCAGAACAAGAGCTGGCAAAATATAGATCTTGTGGTACATCTGTAGTGATTATTCTCTATTCTGAACATGCACAGTTCAGTGATGTGAAGCGTCAGATTCTTAATAGTTATGTAAATGAAACCCAATTACCTGCTATATCTCATGAGCTATACTATCTAATGCATTTGACAAGTTGCACAAAATACTAGTTGGCAATATTTTGTCATTTATATTTTGTACACTGCTGGCCATTAAGTTACAACATGGCTTTCAACAAATGTTGTATTGTCACAAAATGCCATATTGAATTTGTTATCATCATAACAGGCCCGGCACATGGCACGATTGTGTAGTGTTTCACTGTGTATATAAAACAATCATCTCTCATTCACATAATCAGTAATTTGGGCAGTAGGTATTACATACTAAAGCCACATCTCTCAGCACGTCAGTGTTTGACAAGATAGAGGTGTTCTGTTTCTGACATATTAAGGTGAGTGGTTGTGCCCTACCCTTGAGGTCGCCACGATGGTATCTTTCAACTAAATACCACGGGATGGCATGTTGCCCATGCTGTCCTGACCTTTATCAATACAGAGGGCTTTCAGTTGTTGCCCTGATCAGAAAATTCTCCAGATCTCTTTTTTTATGGGATCCTTGGAATACAGTCAGTGTAATGCAGTGTATTGATCATGTGTAAATCATTTAACTCTAGTTAGTTTTGCAATTAAATCTGTCTTTTAATATTTGTAATAACGTCTAATGCATTTCACTTTGTCACACTCTTTGTTCCAGGCTGCAAAAGCTACTACACATGAACTACAGAAGCTGTCATTCTGCACTTCCTGAGATGGTATATGAGAGTACTTTTTTACCTGCCTGTAATCTAGTCCTGTTAAATCAGCTATCTACTCTAATGATTACATTAAGGGTACCTATATTGCACTGTCCTTTGAAAATAAACTGAGTGAGGTGATGTAGCCATTAACACCCTGGATATCAATTCAAGATGATGGCACTTCAAATCCTCAACTGACTGTCCAGATTGTGGTTTTCTGTTGTTTCTCTAAATTACTTAAATGCCATGAGGGATCCTATGTAACAGACACAGCCAATTTCCTTCCCTGTATTATCGTAATCTGAATTTGTGCCCTGATTCTGATGACTTCATCAGTAATGGCCTGTACAAACCTAATCTTTCATTTTTTCCTTTCAAACAACTGTGGTCATTTCAAAGAAATGACTCGTGTATTTCAGAAAATGCACCACAAATCTAATGCCAGACTTTCAGTCCAGTTGAAATACTGTAACAAAAAAAGAACAATCAACCCAACAATGAGAATGAGTATTAAAGAAAATGTGAAAAGAATGTGCAGTGTAATGAAGTCACTTGAGTGATTAATTTCAAGGTCTGAATTTCCCATCACACGCAACCTTTATATTCGGGGGAAAAAATATAAAAAAGAGATGACATTATTAAGAGAGCATTAAATTATGTCTTAATTGTAAATAAATGGAATACTGAAATGGTTAATTTCTTTATAACTGTCTGTTGAGTTCCCATTATTGAGCCACTTCTACAGCCTAAGTATTTTTAAATCTTCCTAGAGACAGAAGAGCTACTGTCGACAAGTCAGCACATATTTAGAAAGCATTGCTTGTTTGAAACTCAGTTTGCCCTTTTTGCACATGATAGCCTGTGAACCATGGTTGTAGGATGGAACATAATGCACCTATCATTGTTCAGGCATCGTGTGAGGTGAACTACGTGAAAGTTTTTTGTGAATGCCTTTATTTATCTGTGTTAACTGTTTGACTTGACTGTGTTGCTCTATCCTGAGACAGCAGACTCCTTTCTCAATGATGCCAAGTCCGTACCAGCTCGAATCTCAAACACTAGTTACTACTAAATAAATTCATTTGCTGATTCTTTATCTTGCATGTATTTCACCTCCATAATATACAGGTACATTCCATGATTTTACTACAGCATACAACGTTAACATAGTTCACGATACGTATTACCCTTTGTCATTAGTGCACTGTACTGCTTCTGCCTGCAGTGAATCTATGAGGTGGGGTGATGTTTTCATGGAATAACTGCCACAGCCCAAAGGCATCTCCATGCACAGGAATCCAGGAGCCCATTACCCTTCCCTTGCAGATATGCTGCATTGACTTTTGCCCTCATGACATGACCAAAAGAAACAGAAAATTTCCCAAACAATATTCAGTCCAAAAACAAACACTTGCTTACTAAATGCCATTATGACATGTTCAAAAGAAACAGAAAATTTTCCATACAATCACATCTGCATGATTACTCTGCAATTCACATTTAAGTGCTTGGCAGAGGATTCTTCGAACCACAGTCATACTACCTCTGTACCATTCCACTCCCGAACAGCGTGCGGGAATAACAAACACCTAAACCTTTCTGTTCGAGCTCTGATTTCTCTTATTTTATTTTGATGATCATTCCTACCTATGTAGGATGGGCTCAACAAAATATTTTCGCATTCGGAAGAGAAAGTTGGTGACTGAAATTTCATAAATAGATCTCGCCGCAACGAAGAACATCTTTGCCTTAATGACTTCCATCCCAACTCGCGTATAATATCTGCCACACTCTGTCCCCTATTACGTGATAATACAAAACGAGCTGCCCTTTTTTGCACCCTTTCGATGTCCTCCGTCAATCCCACCTGGTAAGGATCCCACACCGCGCAGAAATATTCTAACAGAGGACGAATGAGTGTAGCGTAAGCTGTCTCTTTAGTGGACTTGTTGCATCTTCTAAGTGTCCTGCCAATGAAACGTAACCTTTGGCTCGTCTACCCCACAATATTATCTATGTGGTCTTTCCAACTGAAGTTGTTCGTAATTTTAACACCCAGGTACTTAGTTGAATTGACAGCCTTGAGAATTGTTCTATTTATCGAGTAATCGAATTCCAATGGATTTCTTTTGGAACTCATGTGGATCACCTCACACTTCTCATTATTTAGCGTCAACTGCCACCTGCCACACCATACAGCAATCTTTTCTAAATCGCTTTGCAACTGATACTGGTCTTCGGATGACCTTACTAGATGGTAAATTACAGCATCATCTGCGAACAACCTAAGAGACTTGCTCAGATTGTCACCCAAGTCATTTATATAGATCAGGAACAGCAGAGGTCCCAGGACACTTCCCTGGGGAACACCTGATATCATTTCAGTTTTACTCGATGATTTGCCGTCTATTACTACGAACTGCGACCTTCCTGACAGGAAATCACGAATCCAGTCGCACAACTGAGACGATACCCCATAGGCCCGCAGCTTGATTAGAAGTCGCTTGTGAGGAACAGTGTCAAAAGCTTTCCGGAAATCTAGAAATACAGAATCAACTTGAAATCCGCTGTCAATAGCAGCCATTACTTCATGCGAATAAAGAGCTAGCTGCGTTGCACAAGAACGATGTTTTCCGAAACCATGCTGATTACGTATCATTAGATTGTTCCCTTCGAGGTGATTCATAATGTTTGAATACAGTATATGCTCCAAAACCCTACTGCAAACCGACGTCAATGATATTGGTCTGTAGTTCGATGGATTACTCCTGCTACCCTTCTTAAACACTGGTGCGACCTGCGCAATTTTCCAATCTGTAGGTACAGATCTATTGGTGAGCGAGCGGTTTTATATGATTGCTAAGTAGGGAGCTATTGTATCAGCATAATCTGAAAGGAACCTAATCGGTATACAATCTGGACCTGAATACTTGCCTATATCAAGCGATTTGACTTGCTTCTCAACCTCTAAGGTATCTACTTCTAAGAAACTCATGCTAGCAGCTGTTCGTGTTTCAAATTCTGGAATATTCCATTCGTCTTCCCTGGTGAAGGAATTTCGGAAAACTGTGTTCAATAACTCCGCTTTAGTGGCACAGTCGTCGGTAACAGTACCTTCGGTACTGCACAGCGAAGGTATTGACTGCGTCTTGCCACTTGTGTACTTTACATACGACCATAATTTCTTCAGATTTTCTACCAAATTTCGAGACAATGTTTCGTTGTGGAACATATTAAAGGCATCTCGCATTGAAGTCCGTGCCAAATTTCGCGCTTCTGTAAATTTTAGCCAATCTTCGGGAGTTCGCGTTCTTCTGAACTTCGCATGCTTTTTCCGTTGCCTCTGCAACAGCGTTCGGACCTGTTTTGTGTACCATGGGGGATCAGTTCCATCTCTTACCAATTTATGAGGTATGAATTTCTCAATTGCTGTTGCTACTATATCTTTGAATTTGAGCCACATCTCATCTACATTTGCATAGTCAGTTCGGAAGGAATGGAGATTGTCTCTAAGGAAGGCTTCTAGTGACACTTTATCCGCTTTTTTAAATAAAATTATTTTGCGTTTGTTTCTGGTGGATTTGGAAGAAAAGGTATTGAGCCTAGCTACAACGACCTTGTGATCACTAATCCCTGTATCAGTCATGATGCTCTCTATTAGCTCTGGATTGTTTGTGGCTAAGAGCTCAAGTGTGTTTTCGCAACCATTTACAATTCACGTGCGTTCGTGGACTAACTGCTCGAAATAATTTTCGGAGGAAGCATTTAGGACAATCTCGGAAGATGTTTTCTGCCTACCACCAGTTTTGAACAAGTATTTTTGCCAACATATCGAGGAAAGGTTGAAGTCCCCACCAACTATAACCGTATGAGTGGGGTATTTATTTGCTACGAGACTCAAATTTTCTCTGAACTGTTCAGCAACTATATCATTGGAGTCTGGGGGTCGGTAGAAGGAGCCAATTATTAACTTAATTCAGCTGTTAACTATAACCTCCACTCATACCAATTTGCACGGAGTATCTACTTCGACTTCACTACAAGATAAACCACTACTGACAGACACAAGCACTCCACCACCAATTCTGCCTAATCTATCTTTCCTGAACACCGTCCGAGACTTCGTAAAAATTTTTGCAGAACTTATTTCAGGCTTTAGCCAGCTTTCTGTACCTATAACGATATCAGCTTCTGTGCTTTCTATTAGCACTTGAAGCTCAGGGACTTTCCCAGCACAATTACAACAATTTACAACTACAATTCCGACTGTTCCTTGATCCAAGCACGTCCTGTATTTGCCATGCACCCTTTGAGATTGCAGCCCACCCCGTACTTTCCTAAGGCCTTCTAACCTAAAAAACCACCCAGTCCACGCCACACAGCCTCCACTACCCGTGTAGCCGCCAGCTGAGTGTAGTGAACTCCTGACCTATTCAGTGGAACCCGAAACCCCACCACCCTATGGCACAAGTCAAGGAATCTGCAGCCAACACGGTCGCAAAACCTTCTGAGCCTCTGATTCAGACCCTCCACCCGGCTCTGCACCAAAGGTCCGCAGTCGGTTCAGTCAACAATGCTGCAGATGGTGAGCTCTGCCTTCATCTCGTAAGCAAGACCAGCAGCCTTCACCAAATCAGATAGCTGCTGGAATCCAGAGAGAATTTCCTCAGATCGAAAGTGACACACGTCATTAGTGCTGACATGTGCCACCACCTGCAGCTGGCTGCACTCTGTGCTCCTCATGGCATCCGGAAGGACCCTTTCCACATCAGAAATGACTCCACCCGGAATGCTCATGGAGTGCACACTGGATTTCTTCCCCTCCTTAGCCTCCATATCCCTAAGGGGCCCCATTACGTGGCTAACATTGGAGCTCCCAACTACCAATAAGCCCACCCTCTGCGATTGCCCGGACCTTGAAGGCTGAGAACCATCCTCTGAGGTGAAACAGGGCAGGCGGTTGCATCTGGCTCAGCCAGAGACAGTACCTGAAACCTGTTTGTCAGATGCACCAGGGAGGCTTTCTGATCAGCCTCCGGGGACGTCTTTTGCTGCCTGCAACGCCATGGAATGAACTCCCAATCAACCACAGGCGAGGGCTCAGCCCCACTGCAGGCAGCAACCTGGCCAACCACAGTGGTAGACCAATCTGGGGACAGATGGGGCGAGGTTGACATCCCCGTGATACCCAAGTCCGGCTCCCCACAGTGGTGCCCATTAGCAACAGCCTCAAGCTGCACAACCGAAGTCAGCACCGCCTGCAGCTGTGAGTGAAGGGATGCCAACTCAGCCCTCATCCGAACGCAGCAATCACAGTCCCTGTCCATTCTAATCGATGTTGAACAGAAGTTACTGAAACACGAGTCCGTGCCTAGATAATGCAAGGGAAACACGCAAAGAATGTACGAACTGACCTGTACAAATGCCTAACGACTGCGCTACAATCTGCCTGAATTTACGATTACAGTAACTAAAACTCGAAATTACACCTCCTATACGAAACTCACATGCAATTTAAGTAAGAATCTACAATGTAAACACAGAAAAGAAGCTATATACATATGTATGTTGTGCAAAAACAAAAGCTACTTAAAAACAAAACCTACGTACTAAAATGTCAAGCTTATGCAAGGCCATGACTATCCTTAGTTAATTACAGAGACAGAAGGAGTAACATATCACTTTATAGATAGATGTATGTTACCCCTCAAGGGTAACAGGCATGGTCCATATTCCTAGATTTCTGGAAATCGTTTGACAAGGTTCTCCACAGCAGGCTGTTAACAAAAATATGATCATATGGATTAACTTCCAAAGCATATGAGTAGCTCAAAGATTTCGTAAGTAATAAAACCAATTTTTTTGTCCTCAATGGTGAGTGTTCATTCAGAGACAAGAATATCTTCAGGAGTGCTCTGGGGAAGTGTGATAAGACCAATCCTATTCTTTATATACATAAATGATCTGACGGACAGTGTGAGCAAAATATGTGGCTGTTCTCTGATGATGCTGTGGTGTAGAGGAAGATGTTGTCATTGAAAGGCTGTAGGAGGATACATGGTGACTTAAAAATTTTCTACTTGGTGGGATGAATGGCAGCTTGCCTGAAATGTAGAAAAATGTTAAGTTAATGCAGATGAGTGGGAAAAACAATCCCCTAATGTTAGTAGTGTACTTCTTGACACAGTCATGTGAATTAACATTGTAAAGTGATATGAAATGGAACAAGCACGGTTGGATGGTAATAGGGAAGGTAAATGGTCAACTTCAGTTTATTGGGATAATTTTAGGAAAGTGTGGTTCAGCTGTGAAGTTGACTGCATTTAAAACACTAGTGTGACCCATTCTTAAGTACTGCTTGAGTATGTGGGATTGGATTAAAGTAGATGTTAAAGAAATTCAGAAAGGGGCTGCTAGATTTGTTACCAGTAGGCAAGATCAGCACATAAGTATTACGTAAATACTTCATTACTCAAATGGGAATATCTGGAGAGAAGATGACTTTTGTGAAGAAAATGTGGAACTGTCATTTGAGTTTGACTGCAGAACAAGTCTACTGCCGCCGGCCGATGTGGTCGAGCGGTTCTAGGCGCTTCAGTCTGGAATTGCGCGACTGCTACGGCCGCAGGTTCGAATCCTGCCTTGGGCATGGATGTGTGTGATGTCCTTAGGTTAGTTAGGTTTAAGTAGTTCTAAGTTCTAGGGGACTGATGACCTCAGATGTTAAGTCCCATGGTGCTCAGAGCCAAGTCTACTGCCACCAACATACATTTTGTATAAGGATCACAAAGATAAAGATTAAGGAGATTAAGACTCATACTTAGACATACAGACATTAGTTTTTCTCTCACGAGTGGAACAGAACAGAAAATGACTACTAGTGGTACAAGCTACCCTCCAGTATGCACCATACAGTGGTTTGTGGAGTATGTATGTAATGGTAGATGTAACAATTCCATACTCAAGAAATTCAGTGATGTACCCTTCATACAAGAACAAACAATTATGGAACTTGGAATTTAAATATTGCTCTTCCTGATTTTATGTTAAGCAACATCACAGTTGGAATGACACAGTAATGGATGAAGTGAGAGAATTCTCTTATGTAGAAAGCAATGCATTTCTCTGGACCCCAGTTATTTTGTCAATTTCTTAATGGACTTTGGCCTCTTGCCTTATATAAATATAACAATGTCAGAGAAACTGTTGTGTATTGGATACTTGAGTTAATTCTCATTGTTTGTTGGACAGAAAACACATGTTTATTGTAATGGAATAGTACAAGACAATTTACTGAAAGTACTGTCCTTTGGCAGCTTTGACCTTCTCCCACGTCTTGGGGAACAAATTAATTCCACAATTAAAAATTCAATTTCTTTTGAGGTGAACTGCACTTTGAACTAGTTTTCAAGATCATTAAAAAGTGTCAAGTGTTGTTCAGAATGGACCGAAACAAATGGTAATCAGAAGGGGAAATGTCTGTTGAATATGGCAGGTGGGCTAAGTCATCCTGTTGAAGTCTCTTTAAGGTTTCCTTCACTCAGTTTGCAACATTTGGTTTGGCATTGTCATGAAACAGAGTGACTGTGTCATGTCTCTGATCATACTGTGGGCCTTTGTCTTTAGGGACAATGAAAAGACTGTTAGGAACTGAGCTTTTGGCCAAAGAGCACGTGTGCGCGTGCACGCGCGCACACACACACACACACACACACACACACACACTGTTATACCTTCACACAAGCAGGCGCACCTCATGCACATACGACCACTATCATCAGACGCTCTGGCCAGATTGCAGCTATAGCCTTGAACAAAAGTAGCAATCTCAAATGGAGCAGGGGAGTGGGAAGGATAGCAAGATATGGGTGGGGGAAGAGAAGAGTGCTGCCTGGCAGAGCATGCAGAAATTAAAAGGTGGCAGGACAAGTGTGCCAGATGCAGTGTTGGGAGGTTGTGGGGAAGACGATTTGGGAGGAGGGGGGAGGGGGATCAAAAACAGGAAGTGCAAAAGGAGAGGAGCAGAGTGGATAAAACATTTATGAGTGTGTCAGCAGAGACATATGCAATGAGGGTGAGGAGATGGGACAGAGTGGGTGGAAACTGTTGTGTGTGTGTGGGGGGGGGGGGGGGGGGGGGGATGTGAAGGTAATAGGCTATCGTACATTGAGGCCAGGATAATTTCAGGAGCAGAGAATGTGTTGTAAAGATAACTCCTATCTGCACAGTTCAGAACAGTTAGTGGTAGAGGGGTGAATCCAGATGGCCCAGGGTGTGAAGTAACCATTGAAACTGAGCATGTTATCTTCAGCTGCATGTAGCACCACAGTGTGGCCCACTTTGCTTTTGGTCACAGTTTGGCAGCGGACATTCATCCTGGCGGACAGCTGTTTGGTTATCATACCAATATAAAAAGCTGTGCAGTGATTGCAGCAGATCTGGTATACCCGTGGCTGCTTTCATGTGTGCCCTGGCCTCTGAAGGCATAGGATAATCCTATGACAGAAATGGAATAGGAAGTGCTGTGTCAGTGAATTGAACAGGTCTTGCACTTGGGTTTTCCATGGGGATGTGATCTCTGTGGCAAAGGGCTGGGATTGGGAGTGGCATAGGTATGGACTAGGATGTTATGGACGTAGGGTGGGTGATGCAACACCACTTTATTAGGGGCGGGAATGATCTTGGGTAGGATGTCTCTCATTCCAGTGCATGATGATACATAATCAAAGCCTTGTGAAAGGGTGTGGTTCGGTTGTTCCAGTCCAGGGTGGTACTAAGTGATGAAGGAGGTTCTCCTTTGTCGCTGGTTGCTGGGGGAGATGAGAGACTGAGAGTGGTTGGAGATAAGCCACAAGAAACCTGTTTGCAGACTAGGTCTGGAGGATAGTGCCTGTCTGTGAAGAACTTTGTGAGACCTTCAGTATACTGGGCAAGGGTGTTCTTGTCACCGCAGATATGTGTCTCGAGGTGGCCAGCTGTATGGTGGGGATGTTTTGGTATGAAAGCATGGTAACTGTCAAAATTCAGGTCCAGGGGTTTGGAGTTTTGGGAGGCTGGGAATGTTTCCACTAGGTAGCCGATAAACAGGTTGGTAAGGAGGGTGCGCTGTGGTTCCCATGGCTGTGCTGCACATTGGTTTGTGTGTCATCCTTTCAAAGGAGAAGTAGGGAGTGAAGGAGTGGTTGGTATTTTTGATGTGGGGGACTAGATTCTGGGCAATTGATTGGAGATATTCATCAGTGAGGGCCAAAATTCTTTCAGTAGAGGCACAATTACCAGCTACAATGGGATGTCCAGAATTATTGAGTTTATGTAGAAGGCTTGTGTAGGGTGTCATAGGTATGAGGTGGTAAATGGATTCAGGGGAGAGGTTGTGGGAAGGGCCTAAGGCTTTAAGCAGGGGTTGGAGGTTATGTTGGACCTGTGGGATGGAATCACTCTGTCAGAATTTATAGGTGAAGGAGTCAGACAATTGGCAGAGGCATTGTGCCAGGTGGTCACTGCAATTCACAATGACAGTGGCGGAACCTATGTCTGCTGGTTGGATGGTTAGGTGAGGATCTGTTTTGAGGCTATGTGTGGCTGTGCTTTTCTCTGCTGAAAGGTTGGTGTCCATAGGAAGCGACTCAGGAAAGAATGTTGAGGTCAGATTGGAGGTCAGGAATTCCTGGAAGGTGACCAGGGGGTGTTTAGGTGGGAGGTGAGAAGGATCATTGTTGCATGGTGGCATGAACTGGCAGAGACAAGGTTCAGTGTTGGGATTAGGTTGGCTCTGGCTAGAGGGACTGGATAGCAAAGAAATGTTTCTATTGCAGGGATTGTGAGAAGGAGAGTACATCTTTGACAAGTCCAACCTGGTTAAATTTAGGTGCAGGGCTTAAGGTGAGGCCTTTGAATGGTACTGAAACTTCTGTGATTGTTTCAGCTCTGGTTTAGTGGAGTCTTGGTAGGGAGTTTTTGGGGGTGTGGCAAGTTGAGTAGGTCGGGTAGACAGAGTCTGGGCATTATGAGGGGTTAAGGAGGAGGGACACTGTGGGCAGGGTAGTGATTAGATAGTGGTGCCCCAGGATGGCTGTAGGGTGTCAGTAGGTTGGATAACTCATGAAGGTGGTGTCTGGAATGCTCTTCCAGGTGCTGGACAGCAAGGGATTCAGTTTCACAGATGAGATGTATGTAGAACGGATTACACAATAGCAGTATCTTGTGGAGGGAGTAGAGGTGGTTCTGGAATGCCTGTGCTATGGAGGTGTGTTTTTGTAGTACGAGGTTTGTAAGGGACAGAGACTGACAGAATCTGAAAAGTTGAAGATCATTGTGGAAGGAAGGATGGGAACCAGGAAAATAAATTTTTATGGTAAGGTTGTTTGTGATGATTCTTTGGTTTAAGGAAAAGAATGTGGAACTGGGTTTTGCCAAGGAAAGAGATACTTTTCTGAGCTGGTGTAGAGAAATGGAGAAGCAATCCATATGGTGGGGGTGGCTTGAGGAAACAGGAAATGGTGTAGGAAATGAGCATACAAAGGTGTTAGGTGTTTCTGGTGATGTTTTGATAAAAGAAAACGTGCAGATATATGCAAAACTAAGCACATATAAATGAAAATACATTTAAAAAATGAAAACATATAAAAATACTCGCAACAAAATATGTAAAAACATACAAAAATGTGGGAAAAAAGGATGGAATGGATGTGGTTTGAGAATATGCGCATGTTGGGATAAGGGGAGAGAGAGGAGATTGGATAGGTTGAGGCTCTCAAGTTCATACAGCACAGGTAGATGTGGAAGATGATGCACGAAAATACACACGGATGAGGGAGGAAATGGGGTGAATAGGAATAATTATAATAATCAGTGATAACAATTTGGGACATGGGAAACTGCACCAGCAATCCACATGGTCATCACAACCATGTGTTGAGTGTGGTTCAGACCATTGATGAAGTGTGGCTCAGATGTCAGAGCAGGTGCAGTTTGGAAGGAGATGAAAAAACACATGAAAGAAGAGAATGGACAGACAATGGTAGAGTAATGCTTTACAGAATAGTAACAAAGGAAAGCATCTCAAGGTTGTTTTATAGAAGAAAAGCTGTTAGACAAAATCAAACAATGGGAGATCCAGATTGGAATATCAACAATTATGAAACAGATAGACTGCTGCTCACCATGTAGATGACACAGTGAGTTCCAGACAGACTTAACAAGGAGACTAATACACACTGGGATTTCAGCCAAAGCCTTCACACTCACACATATACATTCACACTTCACGCACATACAACTGCTATCTTTGACTGTGCTGGCCAGACTGCACCAATAGTGTTGAACAAAAATAATAATCTGGAGCGAAGCAGGGAAAGGGGTCAGATAGCAGAGTATAGGTTGGGGAGAGGTTGGGGGGGGGGGGGAGAGAAGAGCTCTGCCTGGTGGAGCATGTCAGGAGGCTGTCTCGGAGGTCAGAAAGTGGGAAAGGAGAGGAGAGGAGAGGAGAGGAGGAGGAGGAGGAGGAGGAGGAGGGGGGGGGGCTGGTGGATGCATTGGGAGAGCTGGGCACACAATGAGGGTGAGAAGATGTCAATTGTGAGGAAGTGACAGATAATCAAAGATTGAGGCTAGGATAGTTTTGGGATCGGAAAACGTATTGTAAGGGTAACTTCCATGTGTGCAGTTCAGAAAAGCTGGTGGTGGAGGAGAGCATATAGATGGCATGGGTTGGGAAGTAGCCATTGAAATAAAGTATGTCATGTTCAGCTACATCTTGTCACAGGGTGGTCCACTTTGCTGTTGGCCACAGTTTGTCATTGGCCATTCATCCTTGTGGATAGCTGTTTGGTAGTCATATGAATATAAAAAAAACTGTGCAATAATTGCAGCAGAGATGGTATATGATAGGTCTGCTTTCACAAGCACCCAGGGTTTTGATGGGATAGGGTAAGCCTGTGACAGGACTGGGTCATTAAGTGGTGGGTGTGTGGATTGGGCAGGTCTTGCAGCTGGGTTTTCCACAGAGTTATGATCCCTGTGGCAAAGGGCTGGGACTGGGAGTGTCACAGGGTTGGACTTGGGTGTTATTGAGGTTGTTGGGTGACTGAACACCACTTTAGCAGAGGTGGGAAGGACCTTGTATAGGCTGTCTCTCATTTCAGGTCATGATGATACACAATCAAAGCCTTAGCAAAAATGTGGTTCAGTTTTTCCAGTCCAGGGTGGTACTGGTTGATGGAGGAAGTGCTCCTTTGTAGCTGGTTGTTGGGGTGGTGGGAGGACTGAGAATGGTTCGCAGCATGAAAAATCTTTTTGCAGGCTAGTTCTGCAGGATAGTGTCTATCTGTGAAGATCTTTGTGAGTCCTTCAGTATACAGGGCAAGGGAGTTCTTGTTACTGCAAATATGCCATCTCCAAGTGACCACGCTGAATGGAGGGAATTTTTTTGGTGTGAAGAGATGGCAGTAGTCAAAATGCAGCTACTATTGATGGGTTTAGTGAGGACAGAGGTGTGGAAAGAGCCATCAGACAGGAGGATGTCAACGTCCAACAAGGTAGCATGCTTGGTTGAAGACAACCAGGTGAAGCAGGTGGGAGAAAGAGTGTTCAGGTGGTAAAGAAGGAACGGGGATGGGTGTCTTAGTCTTGAGTCCAGATCTTGCAGATACTGTCAGTCAACATGAACCAGACCAGTGGTTTGGGGTTTTGGAAGGCTAGAAAGGTTTCATGTAAATGGCCTATGAAAAGGTTGGTGTAAGAACCTGGTACGAGAGTATCCATATCTGTGCCATGGACTTGTTTGTATAGGACCCCTTCTAAGGAGAAATAGTTGTGTGTTAGGATAATGTTAATAAGATGTGTGAGGAATGAGGTAGTGGGTTTGGAGTCTGAAGGACATTGAGAGAGAAGGTGTTAAATAGTGGCAAGACAATGGCTATGAGAGATGTTGGTGTATGGGGGGTTGGGGGGGGGGGGGGGGGGGGAGGTCAACAGTGATGAGCAGAGAACCAGTAGGCAAAGGGGTGGGGATGTTGGGTGGACAGTGAATGAAGGAAGTAGCTGGTATCTATGATGTGGGATGGTAGATGTTGGCTCTGGCTGAAGGGACTGTTGGCAAAGAAGTGTTTCCATTGCAGGGATTGTGAGAAGGAGTGTAGGTCTTTGACGGGTCAGATATTGTTAAATTTGGATGTAGTGCAGGAGATGATGCCTTTGGACAGAACTGAAACTTCTGTGGGCCTGAGGACGACGGTTCAATCCCGTCTCCAGCCATCCTGATTTAGGTTTTCCGTGATTTCCCTAAATTGTTTCAGGCAAATGCCGGGATTGTTCCTTTGAAAGGGCACGGCTGATTTCCTTCCCAATCCTTCCCTAACCCGAGCTTGCGCTCCGTCTCTAATGACCCCGTTGTCGACGGGACGTTAAACACTAACCACCACCATCTGTGGGCCTGAGAATTGTGGCGAAAAGATTAACAACATTTTCCATGACTGTTTTGGCTGTGGGTGTAGTGTTTTGTTAATAGGGAGTTTTGGGGGATGTGGCAAGTTTCATGCAGGATGTATTTTGTCACTCAAGTCAGAATTATTGTCCTTCAGTTGTTGAAACCAGTCTGTACACACTGTTTCCAACAAAGCATGTTCTCCATACACTTCCACTGGCAAATGATGACTTTCTGTAGCAGATTTCTTGAGATGAAAGCAGAAGTGTGACACCTCCCACAAATGCTGTTTTGGGGACCCAAACCTGACATGTTCAAGGCACTAAATAAGTATACTCCTTTCGATCAATTCGAAAGGTACACACAGATCTGAAAACCTAATGTTTCTATAGTTAAATAGGTCTCATGTCACAGTTTGCTGTACTGCGCTAGTACAACTACTGCCCTCTCTTCATCAACAGTTAGAATTAATTGAAACTCCTATTATATAAACACCTTCACAAGACAGTATAAACAGTAGTAAAGTGTGTGATGTAAGATAACCTAAGCAGTTACAAGTTCTGACATACCATGAAGTACAATTCTGGGAAAAAAATTAGTACCGTTGGAAATATGACGTTGATTTTGATCCAATAACTTTGTATCCCACCTAGCAGAGTAGATGTACTGATATTGAATCAACACTGTCCACTAACAGATAGAATAGTGGCATAGCTACCTGAGTGCCATCTGTTTCTACCCTTCAATAGGAAATGCTCATAGCCAGAAGGCTCAGTGTAGTGGAAGCATGTGAAACGAGTAGGCGGCCATGGCATCGAGATGCAATCATGCTTCCTACAGCCAGTTGATCAAGTTTGAAAGGGGTCAAATCATGGCCTTCTGAGAGGCAGGATGGTCCTTTTGGAGAACTGCCGTGCAAGTCGTTGCACAGCTGATTCAGCTGTGTAACGATGCTGGTATCAGTGGTAATGTGAATATTCTCATACCCATAGACAGACACCCACTGGGATCATTCTATTGTAAGAGGAGCTGTGGTGGATCATACATCTACCACAGCACAGATAAGAGGACTTGTGAGTGCAGATGTGTCAACATAAACTGTTGCGAACTGGTTATTAGCAGTGGGACCATGGGCATGCACGCCTCTGCCTATCTTCCACTCGAGTCACAGCATCGACATGCATGATTTGAGTGATGCCATCAGAATATCTGTCACTCAAAGGATGAAATGGCATGCCATGGTGTTCAGTTGTTAGACCCATTCTTTTGCTGTTCTTGCAGTAGGAAGGTGATCAGTTGTTCTGACAAGATAATGGCATCAGAATATCAGTTGGAGGATGAAATGGCATACCATAGTGTTCAGTCATTAGACCCATTCTTTTGCCATTCTTGCTGTAGGGAGGTGATCAGTTGTTCTGACAAGATAATGCTTGCCCACACACTCCTCATGAAACTGAACATGCTCTGCAAGACGTGCAGCAACTTCCCTGTCCACGATGTCCGGACTCTCCGGACTTGTCTCCGGTTGAGGACATGTGAGATATGATGGTATGAGAAGTGACTTATGCTACTTGTTGGCCAACAGTTCTGGCAAAACTATGTGAACCATTTGAGCAGGCATGGAATAACGTATCCCATGACAGTATACACCATCTGTGCGATCGAATGGACTGGATGCCAGACGCAGCACCTTTATTGCCGCTTGTGGAGGCTACACCACATGTTAATATGGGTGTTTCAGCATGGGTCCATACCTGGTAATTCAGAACTGCTAAAGATGGGTCACCTTGTAAATCTTTGTCACATTGCTATGCTGTAAATTTCAAAAGTTGCATTATATGTTACAATTAATAAGCACTTCTGGATACATAACAGACAATGATGAAGGCAAATGTGAAACAACTCAAATTCTGTTGTAATATAATACCCATAGGTCCCATCCGTGAAGTATGTGTTACCATGGAAAAAAAAATAAAATAAAATAATTTTTGTATTCATTGCAAAATGTGGCCTGAGTATATTTACTCACTGTAATTGATCTTAGCAAAGTAGCTACTCTTTGTTTTACACTCCCATTTCTGACCACTTCCATAGTGATCATCCTGCTGCAGTGTGTATTGAAATAGAGTGGTACAACTGAAACCTTATCCTCCTCGTAGTTGTTGAGTTGTTGGTTCATGATATATTCCCAGCCGACCTCTGTCACCAGGTTGGCACATGTGCAGTAAGAAAAACCATAATTGCTCTGAATTGTAGCATGTAACATGGCAGTGTGTAACTTAACTATGTCAGTATGTGAGAAACAGATTCAAATTAGAAGAGTTCATCCAAACACCAAACATAAAGCACCCTTTGCTTCAGCATGACAATGCCTTACCATGCATGAGCATGGGAACATCTTCCATACAGTCTTGAATTGCCCCATCCGATTTTCATCTGTTTACAAAACTTAAAGAACACCTTCGAGGACTTCACTTTGATAGTGGTGAAGTGATGCAAGCAGAGGTGGGATACTGGCTCCATCAGCACAGTTAAATGACACAGTGGTTACCGCACTGGATTCGCATTTGGGAGGATGACAATTCAATCTGCATCTGCCATCCTTATGTAGCGTTTCCATGATTTCTCTAAATAGGTTAAGGCAAATGCTGAGATGGTTCCGTTGAAAGGATACAGCCGCTTTCTTTCTCCATCTTTCCATAATCCGAGCTTGTTCTCTGTTCACCTTGTTGTCAACAGGATGTTAAACACTAGTCACCTCCTCCTCTTTCTCCTCCTCCTCAAACATTCAACACTGTTGGTATCAAACAAACTGCTCTCTCATCGGGAGAAAAGTATTCATCACCAAGGTAACTATGTTGAGAAATAAATATATTGACGTGAAGAATAAAACTGTGGAATGTTTATAAACACTGGCCGGAGTGGCCGAGCAGTTCTAGGCGCTACAGTCTGGAACCGCACGACCGCTACGGTCGCAGGTTCGAATCCTGCCTCGGACATGGATGTGTGTGCTGTCCGTAGGTTAGTTATGTTTAAGTAGTTCTAAGTTCTAGGGGACTGATGACCTCAGAAGTTAAGTCCCATAGTGCTCAGAGCCATTTTTTGTTAATAAACTTCATTTATTTACAAATCTTTAAGAGTTTTCACATAAAAAATTCAGCATATTTCATATTTCTTACTTTGGTAAACCCTCGAACTTTGCCTTGAGATTAAAAACTTTATTTGTGTTTATGTTATCCTCTTACCAGATTAATAATATGCATTTTAGTTATTCTTTTTGTGAATGTGTGCGTGTGCCTGTGCGTGTGCATGTGTGTGTGCATGTGCACACAGTGTTGTGCTAAAAGTTTCTAAGTGAATTTCTCAGTTCAGTCCCAAAAAAGTATCTACTATAGTTTGTTCACCATTAATTAATTTCTTATGAAAGGAACTTCATAATTTTTGGGTACCTACTTTTTCTTTTTAACAGGTTGAACTGAAATATTACATACTTAATTGTGCCCTTTGCAGGACGGTAAATCTAAACTTTCTCATAAATAGTCTTTTTTCCAATAATGAAAAGGGAAAACTGTAATAAATGCCTCACTTCAATTCAAAATGTAGGTTAACAAAACTCGAGAAGAAAAACCTGATATATGGGAACTATTAATGCTTTTGAATAAAAGCAAGACATTGAGTTAACATACATATTTCTTAATGTAAGCTTCTTTGTTGGGCTGGGGATTGAATTGCACAACAAAGTCTCTTAACCCTTTTGGAGGTGCTCCCCCCTTTTTTATAAGCGACTCACTGAAATTAAATTTTTTGATGTCTGATTAGAATTATGATCAGTTAACTATCCCATAAAAGTGGACAACTTTGTGACACTTTTAGCACTATAACCTTATACAAATATGTACTGTGACATTTAATTTTTACATAAATGGAAATTTGTAGCCTTTATCCTTCTATTTTGATAGAAATAAAATTTTTATGTTCCGAAAGTTATTCAAAATATGGAATATTAATTGTCACAGGGTTAACTCCAAGCGGAGTACAACATAGTAACATGAAGTGTAAGACAGGGAAAGTAGAGTTAAATTCCTCTGGCACACAATTGTAACTTTGTTACAGATCTGCCTAGTTTTGTGAGTTTTGTTTTACCCATGTATGGAAAAACATTTGTTACAAAGTTTGCCTATTTTGTGAGGTTTATTTTTCTACTTTTCTTGAAATCCAAATAATTGTAGCTTTTTCTCACTGAAACAAAATAAGAATGAAAGAAAGTGAATGGCATTAAATAATGTAACTAAGCAAAATCTTGACGCACTTATTTATAGAAATGTTCAGTGGAACCATATGGGGGGGGGGGGGGGGGGGGGGGGGAACTCAGTATCCTCTAAGCAAGAGAAGTAGTTCAAACTGTGAGGCACATACTCACAAGTTCAGTGGCATGAGAAAAAACAGTCATGATAAATGTGAAATAAAACTTTGCCTTTTTTACTAAACCATTTTCAAATCTCTAATTTCATTAATGAGACTTGTTTTCTACAAATTCAGTTGTTACACTTTTTTTCTGCACATGTGTGTGCTGTCACAAAGTTACCTCTATGTTATTTGAAAATAACTTTTTTGCATTCCAAAGGCTAGAGAAAGCTTTGTAAAATTCAACTCTTATGCAGAATGATCTTCATGTATAACTTTATATATACGTATAATCATTTTGCAGTAGTTAGTCCACTCTTCAAAGTGATAGGCAATAGTAGAAAGTTTCAATAAAGCTACAATCGCATTTTTCTACTTACCAACAAAACTGAATCATGACTTGCTTGTGTAATGCACATTCTTGCAGCTTCCATTATGAAAGGCTGGACTGTGCAAGAACACATTGCAGGAGAGGTATATATTGAATGTTGACCCAAACTACAGTATTTAATATTAAAGAGGTGGAGAGTGCTGTTGTTACAAAGTAATACATCAGTCACAAAGTTGCCCACTTTTACAGAATTTAATTTTGATAATTTTGGTTCAAATGGCTCTGAGCACTATGGGACTTAACATCTTAGGTCATCAGTCCCCTAGAACTGAGAACTACTTAAACCTAACTAACCTAAGGACATCACACACATCCATGCCCGAGCCAGGATTTGAACCTGCAACCGTAGCAGTCCCGCAGTTCCAGACTGCAGCGCCTAGAACTGCACGGCCACCGTGGCTGGCTGATAATTTTATTTTTGTGATTTAAGAGAAAGAACTATTGTGGCAAGTATACTTCCTTCTATCCTTTTGTGAACTGTTGAACTATGGTGGTAAGTATACTTCCCACTGCCATTTTGTCAGCAGTTATGGATTTCCATCACAAATTAAAAAATAAGAACTGGCATTTTTTATGTGAAAACTGTTCTAACTAGGAACACAAGGAAATACATGGTCATAAAAGTGATAAATTTTATTGGGTCGCATAGTGACATCAATAAAAATACATTGAAAATTGTTTGTACATCTTGAACTCATTTAACAACTGGGGATCCAGTGGCCCGTACATGTCCTTATAGAAATGCAATCCATGTCAGGTGTCACTGGTGTAGAGCCATGCATGCAGAACAGACTTGCTGAAGGCAGTCAGTGACCAGTCTGCCCCTGTCGGCCATTTCATTTAGTTGCATGCACATGATTTGAGCATCAGAACAGTCCACAAATGACTGTAGAGACATCTGTAGCAGCCTCCAGGTCTTGGGGACAGCAACCAAAGGTGTGATAAGTTCCCGATCTGCCTGGACCAGTGCATATGGATGAAAGTGATTGGGACAAGGGCACCCTCACTGCCCACAGGCCCCGGGGGTAACCATTGTTCATGACTGGAAATGGGGGCTGGGAACTATCTGTGCATCAGAGTCCACTATAAGGAGTGGGGGGGGGGGGGGGTTGTAACACGCAATAAGCCATCTGGACCATGTATGTTCTCAAATTTATGATCTTAATCTTTTTTCGATCTTCTCTGAAATGTTTTAAACTCCAACTGTAAAATAGTATATGATGTGCTTACAAAATTAACCACTGTGATTAAAAAAACAAATTTCATAAAATTACTGTACTACAGAAAGATAAATTTTTATTTATGTGAATGTATATCATCATAATTGTTCTATTGCGATGTTGAGTAAATTTCATGTTCTGTAAGTTACTTTCGATTTAATGTTCTGTGTTTCAATCTTTGTATGGCTACATTGTTACTGAAGTACTTTGGAACAAAGTTAACAGGGCACCAGTGGGTTTTATGTTGTGTGGCAGGAAGTAAGGAAGGAGAAATATAAAGTTTTCCAGAGTTGCGTACAAAGGGAATGTATTTCACTGAGTGAACATTGTAAATTGAAGGTAGCAAGGCATCTAGGACTATAAAAAATTAAAGTTACGTATGGATCAGTTTTGTCATCTATATTATTCAGTAAACATGTCAACCTGTGAGGTTTACGGACCCACAAGAGAACCTGGCTTCCAGACAGAAGAATTTCAAGCAATGGATTGAAGGAGATCCTTAAAAAAACAAGATGAGTATATTTTCATTAAAACTACCACTAGACCCAGCCAACAATATTTAATTACTCCATGAACAATTATTATAATTAACAGTCTTCCAACTGTGCATAACAAAGGTCATTAAAATGGCCAATGAAATTGAGAAATCTGTGAGTGAGTGTGGGTCTGATGGTGTAAGTCATTCTAGCACACAAAACAAAGAAGTAGGATTGGTTCCAGGAAGTGAACTCAATTCATTCTTAAAGACATTAAGCTAGAAATTTATTGGGGAAATAAAATCTGTTTCAGTGATGAATTTGAAGAGAGAAAATCTGAAACTGGCAAGAATGGTGAGGAGCTGGAGAATAAAATCAGTAGGTCTTCTATGTGTAATAAGATTGATCAGCTGGAAAATGAATTTTCAAAAGTAGAAAATAAGCTTGCAAATTTTGTTAAAAGTGTTAAAGAAGTCAGAAAAGACATTATAAGAGAAAATGGAAGTTGTGCAAAATAATCTCGTTTTGAAAATTCAGGAACAAGAATTGAAATTCACAGCACCAGAAAGACATGCAGAGGCAGAAATCAAATCAATCAAAGTAGGCATTTCTGATTATTAGAAGGGTATCAGCAATTATAAAAGGGAACTAGAAGGGGAAATGAATGTACTGAGGGAAACAACAGTGTAGCATCAGTGAATGAAAATGGGATATTGATATCAGTCAAAACTATTTAGTGGGGAAAATAATGATCATGCAGTTGAATTTTTGGCTGCAAGCAATGGTAACTTTCTGGCAGATGTGGTTAAAATAAAATTCGTTAAGAGACAGCTGGCTGGGGAACTCGAACATGGGCAAACCAAAATGATGACAAATTTTAAGATTTTAAAACCTCTTGAACTTTGTGCTTGAGTAAATATGTAGATTAGACAAAACAACTAAGATTGCAAAATGATTTTTTGAATGGACCTAGTTAAAAGAGTGGAAACCAAAGCATGAGAGAGTTTTGTGATAGAGAATTAAATAAATTGAATCACCTTGATAGATCATTAGCTGTGTTGATGGAAATTTCAATACTGAAGAGGAGGTTACCAGAGCATTTGCAATTGGATTTGATTCATTGTGCAACACATTCTGTGGAGGAATTGTTAAATTTTACAGAACACATGTATTAGCCCTTGTGTTGTAGACCTGAGTATATGGAACAGAGGGAGTGTGGAAGGCATCGGGAAAGGGTAAACAGTAATAATTATGCGGAACATGGCAATAACAACGGGTGGAGAGAGGAGAGAAGTGCTCCGAGTAATCAGCATAGAGTTTGGAGAAGCAGGCTACAAGGAGGCAACATAAATTTGGGGGAAAAAGAAACAATTTTGATCATAGAAGGAGTGATAGGCAGGGTGTCAGAATAGAAGTGACACACGCATATGGACAGAATAGGCAGAAAAAACTGTTTGATGCCTCACTTAGGTTTGGCTGAACAGGGCCAGACAAGGAAATGGTAGGATGAAGAATAAAAATAGTGAGAAAAGTAGAGAAATTGGAAATAATCATATGGATACTTTTATAGATAATGAAACCTTTTGGTGAGGATTTAACAATTGCAGGAATGGAAATAACAGGAGAAAGTGGAATAAAATTAACATTAACTATGAGCAGTATGATTTTATCTTTGACAAAATGGTTAACAGAGAAGAGACGTCAGAGGCAAATGATGATGAGGGTAATATTGGATTGGGTGCAGCAAAGTTTGTTGAATATCAGAAACATATGTTATAGTTTCATTAAGGGTAGAAACAGAAGTGAAAATGGAACCAAGGGGCAGGGTTGACTGTAGCAGTGGATGAGACAAGGTAGAAGGTGAGAGGTAATGGCACTAGCAAATAGTGTGGACAATTTTGTAGAAAGTGAGGAGAGACTTGTTCAATGTGATGTACAGAGTTATGTGAGTGACGTCTGTAGTAATGTGGCATATGCTGGTATGTCAATTATTGATAATATTGATGTGTTTGTGACTTCAGGTTATGATGAATGTTGTAGCTGTAATGCATTAAATGTGAATATGGAAATTATGGAAATGTTCTATGGTGTAGAGAACGTTGGTATAAAAAGTTGTCCTGGGGATAAAATTGAAATATACATTTCCTGAAATGGTGAGCATGCAGGTCTGAATGATGCCATTTGTAGTTGGTTACAAAACGAGGAGTTAAGTAGAAAAGAGAATGTTATAAATGCTATTTAGTATCTGTTTGAAGGGGATACTGGTGTAGAGTTTGGAGAGAAGCTTAAAAATATATGTATTATGCTGGAAGATAGCAGAAAAGAAATACAGGGTGATTTATTAGAGGAATCAGAATTGAACAGAGCTTAAGTTGTGGTGATGTGCAGCCAATAGCTGTTATCAATGTCATTGGAATTACAAGTGTGGCATTATTAGATTATGGCTCAAGTTTGTCTGCAATTTATGAATCTTTCTGGCAATAAATCAGATGTTTATGAGTCGGAGGGCTACCAATCACAGGGGTTAAAATTAAGATGGCAACTGGGATGTGTAGTAAGCCCATTAGGAAAGAAGTATCATTGGAATTAAGGCTTTTGATTATTATTTTAGTATAAGTTGCTTTGTGATACAGGGTTTTGCCATGAGTTCATTTTTGGACATTTATTACTTGTACAAATGTGACTGCAGAATTTTTGTAGTGAACAGAATGGTAGAATTTTATTCTGGAGGGAAACAGGAAGAAGATAAAAGTTAAAGGAGAGTTGAAAGGGGAAGAGACAATGACTCATTTGCAAAGGATAGATGAGATTAGCAATGAAATGAGAACTGGACAACAAATTTGTGATAGAGTCAATGGAATGGGTTGTTTAAATGAGGAACAGAGGATGCAGCTAAAAGGTTTGTCACGTAAATACAAGCATGTATTCTCTGACAGACCAGTAGAAGTTATGGACTTTAATTATGTTTTGAGGGTAGTCATAAGAGTTCGACCTTACCGTATGCAATAGCTGATAGGGAAACAGTGAGGGCCTGAATACAGTTGATGTGGAATTGCGGAATAGCAGAGGTGGGGAGAAGTGAGTATTGCATTCCAGTAGCAGTGGTGAAAAAGAGAGATGGTTCTATAAGAATACTATTGGGTGCAAGAAAGCTAAATAAAATAACAGTTTAAGAAAATGATCACCGAGAGAATATGATTAAGATGTTGCAGAACTTTAGTAATTTTAACATTGTATCCAAGGTTTTGGCAGGTGCAGTTGGCTGAGGAGAGCAGAAAGAACATGGCTTTCATAATTGAAGGGAGGACTTACACATTTAAAGTTGTGTCATTTGTGTTATCAATATCTGAAGCATTTTTTGTGAAAGTCTTTAGTCATGTACTTGGTAATGGAACTATGAGGAGGTTGACAGTTTACATAGATGACACTTTGATCACTATTAGCACTTGGAAAGAGCCCAATCAGTTGCTGGAGGATGTATTCAAGGCTGTATATAAAGGGGGGATGTCACTCAACACTCAATCGGGCGTGCCTATGTATGAAGTACGCCAACCAAAAATAAAATGATTTTGCATGGTTTCATTGTTGTTTCACAACTGCAAACCCATACCTATTCCTTCATTATTGCTTCAGGTAACACAGCGATAAATGGTGTTGTCATATGTCCAAGTGAGCAGCAGTAATATAAAATACGAAGTGAGCTAAGGTGAGAAAAAATTTACGATCCATTCAAAAAAATGACTCCCATTACAAACTAGCAACATAATCCCACATTGAGGCAGTTGCCTATGAGATGATTAGTGATCAAATAAACAGCTGACTGGGATCTGATGCAACTGCACTGCTTAATGCATCAAGTGGGTTGTTACTGTCTCTTTAACACCTGTCCTTGGCAACAGAGTGTAATAGTGAGCATTTATTTCATTATTGTTTAATAAAACAGTATTTTAGCTCATATTATGTATGTTTATTTTCTTCTTGTTTAAATAAAGTAAGATTAAACTGTGAATTTGATCATACATGACTTACCTCGGTAACATAAGGAAAGCTATTCTATTCATGTGTACAAAGTGTGCCGCACGCCCACTCATGTTATGAAAAATAGCGCATCCACTCGAGGGTTAAATTGAGTAAATGTGAATTTGTTCAGCGTTATTATTTTGAGGTCATCAGCTGACTCCTGAGGGTATTTTACCCCATAAAGAGAAATTCAAGGCTATTGCAGACTGCAAAATGCCAACAAATAGAAAACAACTGAAATAATTTATAGGAAAAACCTGCCATTTCTTGGTTATTCATTTTACCAACAAAAAATGAATCATGTTTGTAGGGATGTATTGAAAAATATTATTCACATATATTCCTGAAAACACCTTTGAAATTATGGAACAGTCATACAAAGAAATATGCATAATGTACAAATGTATAAGTACAGTATCCAGACTAAGACACACAATCTTGTTCAGTTTCTATACACTGGACACAGCTGTTTCTTGTGTCTACAACATGATTTTGTAAATGTCTCTATGGCCATGCCTCTTCGTAGCTCTATACATGGTTGTCGTTTTCACCTAGAGCATGCCATAAGCATCATGTGAGATAATCACAGTCGACACAGGATGTTCCAGGTAATGTTTGGACACCAATAATCACTGGGAGTCATAGATCTGCAAGTTTATAGGCAAAATTTTGTAGTAATTTGTTTGTTTTGAGAGATGGCTTGGCTGGCGATTGGTGCACATGACTGCCAGTGTGCTGATGGACTCTGATGAATCGTATGCCTCATGCAATTAGTGCACACCTTTTTGGGCGAATTAATAAGTAATCATTTGTAATTTTAACAGTAGAGTGTGCTCCTGGTGCTTTTTTGTGAAACTGTAACAGGCAAAATTGACACAGAGTAGAGGTATGTGATGAAATGAGTAGTTTGGCCTATCTGTTGGGTGCTGTATGGTGGTTAGTGATGGAAAGCTGGTTTGTTGTTGTGTATGGCTGGGCTAGCTGAAATGTAAATGATGGACAGAGATGCAGCTTGAGTGAAATGGCTGAGGACTGGCTTGTTTGCAAACAGAGTATGGCACTGGGGAAAAGCCAGGTCTAATGTGCCTGGCGACAAAGGAGGTGAACCCCAAGGTGGCCTGGCAACTGAGTGTGCTACATTAAAAGTACTCTATATTTACTAAAAGAGCCAAAACTGCATACATGTTTCTGGGATCAGTGGAAGTCCTCAAACACAACAGAATTATTATCATATTTATACAACATCTTGTTTAAATGTTTGTTTATTATATTAATATGTAAGACACACCAATGAATTGACTCTGGCCTCAGTTCATGATGAGCGAGCTTGTGTAATATCCATGAAAGTAAACCCTAAAAGAAATTATTTGTAATTTTAATTAAGCTACAATAAAATGGAGAATTCTGCACATGAACAATGTTATTTAGTTTCAGCATGTTAACATTTCTGTTTAAACTATGATACAATAATTTATGTAAATGTGATTTGTTATGTAGATAAGATTTACAAAATATACCTTGAGTCATGTATTGCCACAACTGCAGTTAGAATACAGACATGTTTTTGACTGGCTTCTGTGATTTCCTTTCTGAACAAAAGTTAAACAATAAATTAAAAGGATAAGGCATATACATCTAGTTATGCAATAAGGCATACATTTAGTTATGCGATAATGTGTAAATACAACAATGTAGGAAAAGACAGATTGCTACTTACTGTAAAGAAGACATGTCAAATTGTAGACAGGAAAAATTAAAGGACATCCACATATAGCTTTCAGCCACAGCCTTTGTCACACACACACACACACACACACACACACACACACGACCACCATCTCCAGCATTTCGGGCAGGAATATCCTATCTGGAGTTACCATTGTTTGAAGGTGTAAACACATGTAGACTTAAGAATACATTTATTGAATTTTCATAACAAATACAAAACAATGGAAAGTGTATTTTTGATAAGGTGAGCCAGGGAAAGTAACAGACTTCGACTCCAGTACTTGGTCATGTGACCAAGCTATGGAATAGGCAAGCAGAGGAACCTCATAGATTTTTGTTACAGTTGTTTGTGAAGTGAAGATGGTCCTTTCATCATTGGAAGAGTGTAGGCTTTTGTCAGGAAGACTGGATGCTCAGTGAGCCACAAGTGATAAACTATATGAGATAGTGGTGGTATGCATTTTATGCAGTTAGAGTTGACCATACTGGGACATTGTTAGAGTTGACCATACTGTGACATTAAAATACATATTGAGCAACAGCACTAATATCATTGTTGGAGTTAATCTGATCTTTAACATTTTTTAATTTAACTTTGAGGACAATGGAAAGAGTTGAAATTGTGTTCGATGTGCTAAGAACTCAGATTTGTTAGTGTTCAGAACTTTTTGTTTTATGCTCTGCTCACTTTGCTGTGCTCTATAGACTTATTCAGTAAAGTATCTGCTGAAAGTCCATTAATAATGTATAGCCACCTTTTCATACATGTCTATCTTTGATTCTTTGCTTGAAAGTAAATTTACAAGCTTAATTTAGACCAGTGCATTAGGCTATCTCATTATCCTTCATGGTATTATACCTCATTTTGTTTGTTAGCAATTCTGATTTATGTGTGAAAACATATGTTTAATTCTAAAAATTTCACTAACTAATATGCTAAGCCAAATCAATGCTTAATTCTTAATTATTTTGGCCAAAAGGCAGCAGTACTCTGTTGACCATTAGATTTAATTGTGCCATAAATATTGTAGATCATGTGCTTGAACAGTCACTACAGATTGCTACTGATAGGACCACAATGAACACACAGTTGGTTTCCATATCAGAAAGTAGGCTGTGAGCTCAGAGGGTTAACAGAGGAACAAGCATACAGAAGAAATTCCCAAATATGTGAGTGCCTTCATCAGCAGGTGTTCATCAGGGACAAGGGAACCATCACAAGTGCCCCAGTCAAGTGTCATAGGACTGCTCTTGTTCTCTATATACATAATTGATGTGGCGGACAGGGTGAGTATGTAACGTGCAAATAAGCCATCTGAGCCATGTATACGGTATTCTCAAATTTACGATCTTACCCTTTTTTCAATCTTATTTGAAATTTTTTAAACTTCAACTATACATAGTGTATGTTGAGCTAACACAATTAACCCCTGTGATTAAAAAAGAAATTTCATAAAATTACTGTACCACAGAAAGATATATTTTTTATGTGAATATATGTTATCATAATTTGTTCTATTGTGCGTGTGAATGAATTTCATTTTCTGTAAATTATTTTTGATTTAATGTTCTAAGTTCTATGTTTTGATCTTAGTAAGAATATGTCTTTACTGATGTACTTTGGAACAGTGTTAACTGGGTGTGATTTTGCTTGTATGTTGTATGTGTGGCAGGAAGGAAGGAAGGAAGGAAGGAGAAATGTAAAGTTTTCCGGAGTTGCATATAAATGGAATGTATTTCACTGAGTGAACATTGTAAGTTTATGGCAGCAAGACATCTAGGACTATTAAATACGAAAATTACGTAAGAATCAGTTTTGTTGTCTATGTTATTCTACAAACACATCAACAGAGCTTCTGGACCTACAAGAGAACCTGGCTTCCAGACAACAAATTCAAGCAACGGATTTAAGGAGATCCTCATGAAACAAGATGAGTATTTTTTCTTTAAAACTGTCACTACACCCGGCCAACAATACTTTAACTCCATGAACAAAGATTACAATTAACAGTCATCCAATGTGCTTAACAAAGGAGGTTGTTAAAAGTAGCAACTTGTGGCTGTTTGCTGATGATGGTGTGTTGCATGAGGTATCATTGTTGAGAGGCTGTAGGAGGATACAAGATGACTTACATGAATTCTCTAGTTTGTTTGATGAATGGCAGCTTGCTCTAACTGTAGAAAAATGTAAGTTAATGCGTATGAGTACGAAAAACAATCCCTAATTTTCAAAATCAGCATTAGCAGTGTTCTGCTTGATACAGTACATCGGTTAAATATCTATGTACAACACTGGAAAGTGATACAAAATGGAACAAGCACTCAAGGATGGTAATACATTGTCGCTGGATGAATAAACTACTACTGCTACTAATACTAATAATAATAATAATAATAATAATAATAAAGAAAGTGTATGGTTGACTTCTGCTTCTTTGGAAAATTTTTGGAAAGTGTGGTTCGTATGTAAAGTTGGCTCCATATGGAACACTAGAGTGATCCATTCTCGAGTAATGCTTGGACTAAAGGAAGACATCACAACATTTCATAGGCAAGCTACCATATATTCACCAGAAGGATGAATCAACACACAGGTATTATGGAGATGCTTCATGAATTCAAATGGGAATCGCTGGAGCAAAGACACTGTTCTTTTACAAAACACTATTGAGAAAATGTAGAGAACTGGCATTTGAAGTTGTCTGTGGAACGATTCTACTACTGTCAATGCACATTTTGCATAAAGATGACCAAGATAAGAGAAATTAGGGCTTGTAAGAGACATATGGACAGTCATTTTTCTCTCTATTTGCAAGTGGAAGGTACCTTTGCTACATACACACCATATGGTAACTTGCTGGTTATGTATGCAGAGCAGATGTAAATCGGTTCTGGATTATCTAAGTAGACATGTCTCCTATCATCCAAATTGTTTTTGGATTGTAAGAATCACAGCTTTTGTACCCACATCATTAACATTATGTCAATGAAATTTTGGGTTGTGTGATCTATGATTGCAAGTTTTCTTTGGATATAAGACCAGATCTCAGATTTGGTTCCACAGCTGAACATGTGAGTTAATGTATCAATGAGGCCATGTATGTCCTGCGGAAATTATGTCGAATGTTGTATAATTTTTTTGTTGGTTGCTGTTTTCTTGCTGGGGGTAATGTCCCCCATGGCTTTAACACTGGATGATAGAACATTGGTGTGCAAATTCCTCCAGATAGTATTCCAGTTTATCAAGGTTAGATTTCCTCTAGATGATTTTCCTTGCTTTCCTTCATTGAAAAAATCATAGATATCTGTTTATTTGTTAACAATGAAAACAATCAATATTTGATAGAATAATTTAATTGGATAGCTAAAAAATCTACTCACCAAGTGGCGGCAGACGACACACATAAAAGAAGTTGTAATTAGGCAAACTTTCATAGCCAGTGCCTCCTTCTTCAGGCAGAAGGGTTGAAGGGGAAGGAAAACAGGTGAGAAAAAAGGATTGGTGAGGTCTAGGAAAAGGGGAAGATTTCAGGAACGTTACCCGGAACCGCGGCTCAGGGAAGACTCACCACACGAGAAGAGAAGGAGAGAATCTTCTGATTATCTATGCATAACATGCAATATTGACCTCCATTTAGTAGGTTCTTTTTTACGATTATATGATATATGTACATTGCTCTCTAGTTTAAGTTATTCCTTAATTTATCTGTAACTTTAATGTAACTTCCTGTACAGTTTGGTATTGTTATGTTATTAAATACTACCACTGTCAATAAGACTTGCACCACCTTCTTTTTGTTATCTATTTCATACTGTTACCATTGTTGTCTGTACACAGGGGCCTGAAGATGGCATAGTAAATAGCCAAAACTGATAGCTAAATAAAATAACAGTTGGGAAATTAGACAGTTCAAAAGATGTTTGATTTAACATACTGCTGCAAATCGATTACTTCAAGAACAGCTCTGAGTCAGACACCCTGTAGCATTCATTCCACCGACCCCAAACCACCACCATTTGCAACTTCTATAGTGTCAAGCAAGAACTTACTGGAGGGCAGGGTGGAGATTTGTTGTGTTTTCTTATGAGAGCTCATTCTGTCTCAGTGCCCATGATGGCTGTGTGTTGGTTAGGAGGAGTCCAGTTGAGGGCCTACAATCAACCCATTTGCGTGCTAAGCATACTGGACCTACAGCTGGAGTTATGGTCTGGTGTGAAATTTCGTATGACTGCAGGATTACTCTCATCATTATCCCATGCAACCTGACTGCAAAACTGTACATCGGTCTGGTGAAACGACCCATTGTGGTGCCATTCAGGACCAGTATTCCAGGGGGTGTTTTTCAAAAGGATAACACAAGCTCACATACTGCTGTTGTAACCCGACATGGTGTACAGTGTGTCGACATGTTTCCTTGATCTGCTCGATCAACAGATCTATCTCCAATCAAGCACATATGTGACATCATTGGATGGCAATATCAGCATCATCGGCAACCAGCATTAACCGTCCCTGTATTAACTGACCAAATACAACAGGCATGGAACTCCATCCCACAAACTGACATCCGGCACCTATACAACACAAGGCATGCACGTTTGCATTCAACATTCTTGAGGTTACACCAGTTATTAATGAACCAGCATTTCACATTTGCAATGGCTTACCTTGTGCTTACATTGACCTGTGATCTTGCGATATTACTCACTTAGTTATGTTGCCTAGACAAATGTAATCAATTGCACTACTCTTCATTAATTATTTTTTATTGTTGTGATTTTTTTCTGTCTATGTATTGATCCTACAAAGATCAAATTCTGACAGACAGATCTAGGAAAGTTTTTGTGTAATAATCAGTACTACTATTGTCGACATACCCTGTTTACTGTTCAAGCTTCTATGGAAAGAAGACAATTTGAGTCAAGGAAATGTAAGGAGCAATGAAAGAATAGTATAGCTACCCGTGTACAGGAGTTGTTAGAAGGGGAATAATGTTTACTTTTTTATCAGTCATTACTGCCAATCCACTGATCCACTCACCTCACACTGATCAGCAGCTATGCTATAAATAAGACACCCATCTTAAATGATCATACTGTCAATGAGATGTTAAACTCTAATCTTGTTTCCTTCCTTAAATAAGGCATGAATATAACAAGAACTCAGTGAAGCAGATTATAGATACATTCTTGTTTAAACACACTCATTACATTAGTTATAACTCACATAAAACAACAAAATTTCACAGTGCTTCAAAAGAGCTGTTCATGTTGACAGCAATTGAAAGCAGAAGATAGTCAACACAAAATGTTGTGATTTATGTAGTCCTCCTCCTGTAATAGTACCTACTACACCATTGATCATTCATATGTGTCTTTGTTTGCTTCTGAAGTGAATCAATTTTCATCATGTGCTATCACAGTGAAAATGAAGATGTCAAAACTTCATGAAGCAATAAGCCTGCTGTTCTTGAATTTACACTGCAAATAAGTTTTATTACACTCTTTTGTATTATAAAAACATTATCTCGGTTTGTGGAATTAACCAAAAATATGATACCATATGATGTATCTAAAAACAAAGATAATGTGACTTACCAAAAGGAAGCGCTGGCGGGTCGATAGACACACAAACTAACACCAACAAACACACAAAATTTAGCTTTTGCAACCAACGGTTGCTTCGTCAGGAAAGAGGGAAGGAGAGGGAAAGACGAAAGGATGTGGGTTTTAAGGGAGAGGGTAAGGAGTCATTCCAATCCCGGGAGCAGAGAGACTTACCTTAGGGGGAAAAAAGGACGGGTATACACTCGCACACACACACTTTTCCATCCACACATATACAGACACAAGCAGACATATTTAAAGACAAAGAGTTTGCGCAGAGATGTCAGTCGAGGCGGAAGTGCACAGGCAAAGATGTTGTTGAATGGCAGGTGAGGTATGAGTGGCGGCAACTTGAAATTAACGGAGATTGAGGCCTGGTGGGTAACGGGAAGAGAGGATATATTGAAGAGCAAGTTCCCATCTCCGGAGTTCGGATAGGTTGGTGTTAGTGGGAAGTATCCACATAACCGAGACGGTGTAACACTGTGCCAAGATGTGCTGGCCGTGCACCAAGGCATGTTTAGCCACAGGGTGATCCTCATTACCAACAAACACTGCCTGCCTGTGTCCATTCATGCGAATGGACAGTTTGTTGCTGGTCATTCCCACATAGAATGCGTCACAGTGAAGGCAGGTCAATTGGTAAATCACGTGGGTGCTTTCACACGTGGCTCTGCCTTTGATCGTGCACACCTTCCGGGTTACAGGACTGGAGTAGGTGGTGGTGGGAGGGTGCATGGGACAGGTTTTACACCGGGGGCAGTTACAAGGGTAGGAGCCAGAGGGTAGGGAAGGTGGTTTGGGGATTTCATAGGGATGAACTAACAGGTTACGAAGGTTAGGTGGATGGCGGAAAGACACTCTTGGTGGAGTGGGGAGGATTTCATGAAGGATGGATCTCATTTCAGGGCAGGATTTGAGGAAGTCGTATCCCTGCTGGAGAACCACATTCAGAGTCTGGTCCAGTCCCGGAAAGTATCCTGTCACAAGTGGGGCACTTTTGTGGTTCTTCTGTGGGAGGTTCTGGGTTTGAGGGGGATGAGGAAGTGGCTTTGGTTATTTGCTTCTGTACCAGGTCGGGAGGGTAGTTGCGTGATGCGAAAGCTGTTGTCAGGTTGTTGGTGTAATGGTTCAGGGATTCCAGACTGGAACAGATTCGTTTGCCATGAAGACCTAGCCTGTAGGGAAGGATCCGTTTGATGTGGAATGGGTGGCAGCTGTCATAATGGACATACTGTTGCTTGTTGGTGGGTTTGATGTGGACGGACGTGTGAAGCTGGCCATTGGACAGATGGAGGTCAACGTCAAGGAAAGTGGCATGGGATTTGGAGTAGGACCACATGAATCTGATGGAACCAAAGGAGTGGAGGTTGGAGAGGAAATTCTGGAGTTCTTCTTCACTGTGAGTCCAGATCATGAAGATGTCATCAATAAATCTGTACCAAACTTTGGGTTGGCAGGCCTGGGTAACCAAGAAGGCTTCCTCTAAGCGACCCATGAATAGGTTGGCGTACGAGGGGGCCATCCTGGTACCCATGGCTGTTCCCTTTAATTGTTGGTATGTCTGGCCTTCAAAAGTGAAGAAGTTGTGGGTCAGGATGAAGCTGGCTAAGGTAATGAGGAAAGAGGTTTTAGGTAGGGTGGCAGGTGATCGCAGCGAGGCCCTGGACGTGCGGAATATTTGTGTATAAGGAAGTGGCATCAAAGGTTACAAGGATGGTTTCTGGGGGTAACAGATTGGGTAAGGATTCCAGGCATTCGAGAAAGCGGTTGGTGTCTTTGATGAAGGATGGGAGACTGCATGTAATGGGTTGGAGGTGTTGATCTATGTAGGCAGAGATACGTTCTGTGGGGGCTTGGTAACCAGCTACAATGGGGCGGCCGGGATGATTGGGTTTGTGAATTTTAGGAAGAAGGTAGGGGTGCGGGGTGTCGGTGGGGTCAGGAGGTTGATGGAGTCAGGTGAAAGGTTTTGCAGGGGGCTTAAGGTTCTGAGGATTCCTTGAAGCTCCGCCTGGACATCAGGAATGTGATTACCTTGACAAACTTTGTATGTGGCGTTGTCTGAAAGCTGACGCAGTCCCTCAGCCACATACTCCCGACGATCAAGTACCATGGTCGTGGAACCCTTGTCCGCCGGAAGAATGACGATGGATCGGTCTGCCTTCAGATCACGGATAGACTGGGCTTCAGCAGTAGTGATGTTGGGAGTAGGATTAAGGTTTTTTAAGAAGGATTGAGAGGCAAGGCTGGAAGTCAGAAATTCCTTGGAGGTTTGGAGAGGGTGATTTTGAGGAAGAGGAGGTGGGTCCCACTGTGACGGAGGACGGAACTGTTCCAGGCATTGTTCAATTTGGATAGTGTCTTGGGGAGTTGGATCATTAGGAGTAGGATTAGGATAATTTTTCTTCGTGGCAAAGTGATATTTCCAGCTGAGAGTAAAAGTGTAGGACAGTAAATCTTTGACGAGGGCTGTTTGGTTGAATCTGGGAGTGGGGCTGAAGGTGAGGCCTTTGGATAGGACAGAGGTTTCGGATTGGGAGAGAGGTTTGGAGGAAGGGTTAACTACTGAATTAGGTTGTTGTGGTTCCAGTTTGTGTTGATCGGAATTTTGAGGTTTTGGAGGGAGTGGAGCTGGAATTGGGAGATTGAGTAGATGGGAGAGACTGGGTTTGTGTGCAACGAGAGGAGGTTGAGGTTTGCTGGAAAGGTTGTGAAGGGTGAGTGAGTTGCCTTTCCGGAAGTGGGAAACCAGGAGATTGGATAGTTTTTTGAGGTGGAGGGTGGCACGCTGTTCTAATTTGCGGTTGGCCTGTAGGAGGATGCTCTGAACAGCCGGTGTGGCTGTGGGTGTGCAGTCTCCCATCCTTCATCAAAGACACCAACCACTTTCTCGAACGCCTGGAATCCTTACCCAATCTGTTACCCCCGGAAACCATACTTGTAACCATTGATGCCACTTCCTTATACACAAATATTCCGCACGTCCAGGGCCTCGCTGCGATGGAGCACTTCCTTTCATGCCGATCACCTGCCACCCTACCTAAAACCTCTTTCCTCATTACCTTAGTCAGCTTCATCCTGACCTACAACTTCTTCACTTTTGAAGGCCAGACATACCAACAATTAAAGGGAACAGCCATGAGTACCAGGATGGCCCCCTCGTACGCCAACCTATTCATGGGTCACTTAGAGGAAGCCTTCTTGGTTACCCAGGCCTGCCAACCCAAAGTTTGGTACAGATTTATTGATGACATCTTCATGATCTGGACTCACAGTGAAGAAGAACTCCAGAATTTCCTCTCCAACCTCCACTCCTTTGGTTCCATCAGATTCATGTGGTCCTACTCCAAATCCCACGCCACTTTCCTTGACGTTGACCTCCATCTGTCCAATGGCCAGCTTCACACGTCCGTCCACATCAAACCCACCAACAAGCAACAGTACCTCCATTATGACAGCTGCCACCCATTCCACATCAAACGGACCCTTCCCTACAGGCTAGGTCTTCGTGGCAAATGAATCTGCTCCAGTCCGGAATCCCTGAACCATTACACCAACAACCTGACAACAGCTTTTGCATCACGCAACTACCCTCCCGACCTGGTACAGAAGCAAATAACCAGAGCCACTTCCTCATCCCCTCAAACCCAGAACCTCCCACAGAAGAACCACAAAAGTGCCCCACTTGTGACAGGATACTTTCCGGGAGTGGACCAGACTCTGAATGTGGTTCTCCAGCAGGGATACGACTTCCTCAAATCCTGCCCTGAAATGAGATCCATCCTTCATGAAATCCTCCCCACTCCACCAAGAGTGTCTTTCCGCCATCCACCTAACCTTCGTAACCTGTTAGTTCATCCCTATGAAATCCCCAAACCACCTTCCCTACCCTCTGGCTCCTACCCTTGTAACCGCCCCCGGTGTAAAACCTGTCCCATGCACCCTCCCACCACCACCTACTCCAGTCCTGTAACCCGGAAGGTGTACACGATCAAAGGCAGAGCCACGTGTGAAAGCACCCACATGATTTACCAACTGACCCGCCTACACTGTGACGCATTCTATGTGGGAATGACCAGCAACAAACTGTCCATTCGCATGAATGGACACAGGCAGACAGTCTTTGTTGGTAATGAGGATCACCCTGTGGCTAAACATGCCTTGGTGCACGGCCAGCACATCTTGGCACAGTGTTACACCGTCTCGGTTATGTGGATACTTCCCACTAACACCAACCTATCCGAACTCCGGAGATGGGAACTTGCTCTTCAATATATCCTCTCTTCCCGTTACCCACCAGGCCTCAATCTCCGCTAATTTCAAGTTGCCGCCACTCATACCTCACCTGTCATTCAACAACATCTTTGCCTCTGCACTTCCGCCTCGACTGACATCTCTGCACAAACTCTTTGTCTTTAAATATGTCTGCTTGTGTCTGTATATGTGTGGATGGATATATGTGTGTGTGCGAGTGTATATCCGTCCTTTTTTCCCCCTAAGATAAGTCTTTCTGCTCCCGGGATTGGAATGACTCCTTACCCTCTCCCTTAAAACCCACATCCTTTCGTCTTTCCCTCTCCTTCCCTCTTTCCTGGCGAAGCAACCGTTGGTTGCAAAAGCTAAATTTTGTGTGTTTGTTTGTGTTAGTTTGTGTGTCTATCGACCTGCCAGCACTTCGTTTAGTAAGTGAGATCATCTTTGTTTTTAGATAAATTTTTCCCACGTGGAATGTTTCCCTCTATTATATTCATACCATATGATGTAATAGAGAAAATTATTCTTTCACTTCATTGTCACCCATTCCAAGAAAATGTGGTGTAGTTGTGCAGTTGAAATTTATTGCAACTAAATCTCCCTCAAAATCATGGTCAGATGTTGGTCATCTCCCTTAAAACCATGATCAAATGATGCTCACTGTAGGCAGCACTCCTCCAGGATTTTTTCCATGCCTTGATGTGATCAGTTGCATACAGCAAAATTGACTGCATGAAGGTGTTGAAGCAGATTCCTGTGGCACCTAAGCACATTCACAAAATTGCCATGATCAAGCCCTTTGGGCTCTTTGAGAGTACATTTATGATATTCAGTCCTCAGAATGCAGCCCATACCTGGTTTGCATACTTCAATGGCATCCTGGTGATTTGACATCACCTGGACTCCACCACCACCACCTGATGATCATATATCAGCATAGGAGAGAAGCGAGTTTCATCGCTAACCCTTTGAAATGCATATTCAGGGTAACTATAATTTCGTTTCTTAGGCATTTGATCACCCAGAGCAGATCTGTGTCACTCCTGGAGAAGGTGCAGGCATTCATAAATATGCTGGCCCCCACAGTCGCATAAAAACCTATGCTGCCATATTGTCATGCTAAACTATTTTTTTGAAATGGCTGGATTGATGGAGATGAATTCAGAAAATAAATAAATATGCAATGGTGGGGGTGAACTCAGAAAATAAATACATATCCAGTGACATGAAATGATATCAGTGGAAATCATTTAGATATGAACAACATTCATCATTATCGTAAGTTGTGCTCAGTGATAAGCATTGTGACCCCATGAACCAAGCATTTCCATCCTGGACGGTTGCCTGCTTCTCTTAGTGCTTGCTGAAGAGGTAGACTGGAGATCTTCTCGATTTTATCTATCCATCCGCTCATTGCTGTTCCTCTTGGTCTTGTGCCCTCGATCTTTCATTGCAAGATTATTTTCTCTAGATTTTCTCCATCTCTTCTTACAATATGGCAAAGAACTGGAGAAATTTTTTGGTGACTCAAGAAGAAAGGCGTCTGGAGATACTGAGTTGTTCAATAATGGATTCATTTGTTCCTCTTTCAGTCAATTTTTATGTGTAGCATCCTATAATGACAAGTGAAAATTTGGTCTGGATCGGTATTTGAAATTTGATTTCCTGCTTATCTCTGATAGTGACAATGAAAGTTTTACTTGGATGTGGAGATATACTCATATAGCCTAATTGTTTAGATCATTGCTCATAAGATACAGAAAATCTTCATTTGAGTCTCAATCTGGCACAAATTTTCAATTGTCACTTTAGATTCATCAAATATTTTAGTGTGTTCTCAAATGAATACAACTTCTTTTAAATGACAGAATTTTATTCATAGCTATTAGATCTATTCAAATGAAAAAATGCTGAAGAGAGAATCTTTTTCATTGCATTTGTATGTCTTTTTAATCTTTTTAATATCCTTTTCACTGAGTCCATCCCGTTGACCAATTACAGCGTCTTCCTCCTGTTAACAAGTAAAAGAGCTTTACATATTTTCAGTTACATGAAAAAAAATACAGTACATAGTACGTGAAAAATGATCATATAAATTTTAATATAATATTTTATAAGTGGTAATAATATTTACTTATATAAAGCAGTAGTTAAATTTGCTAGTCATTTTTGTCTCATGTTTTTTGTACAGGAAATATGACAACAGTCTTTAGCTTCAGTTGTACAAGAGCAGCTCTAACAAATGATTGTGGTTCAAATGTTTGTAGAGATATCACTGGATCAGGAGTAGGCCTGCTTATCACAAATTTGGAGATTAGTTTCACCATTTTTTAATTAGTAGTGTGAAGATATTGAACAGTTAAGTTTTGAGCAGTGAACAAGTAGCTTAGGTGATTGAGACTGTGTAGAAGCATTTCTTTTGGGAATATTGTTTTGCACAACTAAAGTATTTCCCAGAAAAGGTTTCTCATTTATTTTGAAATAAGAAAAATAATTCAAAACAAAAGTAGGAGATGTTAATTCAGTTAACAGCTGGGTTTTCTTTCATACAGTCTATTAAATACATAATAATCAGCCAGCAGATATATGAAGGTCCAAAATTTTTTTTGAGATTTGTTACTCAAAGCATAGATAAGTGGTATATGATTAAGCAAAATTATTGAAAAGTTATAATGTTAACAAATCTATGATATCCAGAAATTTGATCTCAGTTTTGTAATTAATCAATAATTTTGTAATTAATTAATAACATTTGTTCTGAAATATTAAAATTATTGATTCCAAAGATGTAATACGTGTTTGTAACTAAGATCTTAATTGAAAATTACTGTAATTAAAAGTTCCGGGCTTCTAGAAGTTTCTGGCATGGTTAGCAAAATTACATACACATGAAAACTGTATGATCAGTAGTCATTTCAAAGATTAGGCCATGTGACACATTCAGAACTGCAGTTGTTTCATATGAACCTTTGTAAAAATAAACTTTGTAAAATACTGCACTCTGTGACATGAAAATTCAAGTGCATTTTGTATGAAATGTTTTTCAGGAAAAATAAAAATAAATAAAAAACACGAAACAGGAGATATTGTGCTTCAATCAAATGTGCAACAGACTCACCTTGTTGGGAGATGATGGCATTAATTGACTCCAGATTGCATGAACAGCTAAGTAAACACATTTAATAATACAAATCTTCCTTCATAATTGAATTTATAAATTAACAAATTAGTATTGTGTTTATAGTACTAGAAGTACACTTCAGTGATTGAGGTAAGTGAAATGAACATTGGAATTGTGTGAGTTCATTACAAACATGTTGTGTGTTTGATATGCAATATTTTAATATCACTGCTTATTTGAGAAGGAAGTTATGTGGAGTAAATTTTGAAGATATGTCTAAAAACCTAAATAAAATGTAAATGTAAATAAATGGGGGGGGGGGGGGGTTGGAATGGAAAGAAGAAAGATAAGTATACAAAAAAAGAACTTGTTTGTTTTGACTTTGTTTTTCTTGATAAAAACTGTTAAAAAGGGTTCTTAGATGACAATCACAGGTGAGAAGTAAAACACATGGATAATGAGGCAGTAGGGGGATCAACGGAGGTGGACCAAACTGTGGTTAATGTAGGAAAAGAAAGGTGAACAGTTGTAAAATTTCAGAGCAGAAAACAGTGAACAGTTACAGAGTATCAGAGCAAAAAAACAATTATATACTATCAAAGCTCGAATTCAGTCTGCAGATTAATAGTAAACAGCTCTTTTTTTTTTTTTTTTGAGATATCAGTCTTCTGATTGGTTTAATGCAGCTCACCATGAATTTCTCTCCTGTGCCAACCATTTCATCTCAGAGTAGCAATTGCGACCTACATCCTTAATTATTTGGTGGATGTATTCCAATCTGTGTCTTCCTGTACAGTTTTTATCCTCTACAGCTCCTTCTAGTACCATGGAAGCTATACCTAATGTCTTAACAGATTGACCTATAATCCCATCCTTTCTTCTTGTCAGTGTTTTCCAAATATTCCTTTCCTTTTGTCACTGATTCTAAAGAGATTCTCCTCATTTCTTACTTTGACAGTCCACCTAATTTCCAACATTATCCTGTAACACCACATCTAAAATGTTTCAATTCTCTTCCGTTATGAATTTCCCATAGTTCATGTTACAGTACCGTACAATGCTGTGCTTCAGACATACATTTTAAGAAATTTCTTCCTGAAATTAAGGCCTATATTTGATACTAGTATCCTTCTCTTGGCCAGGAATACCCTTTTTGATGGTGCTACTCTGCTTTTTATGTCTTCCTTACTTCATCCATCTTGAGTTATTTTGCTGCCTAGGTAGCAGAATTCTGTAACTTCACCAGCTTTGTGATCCCCTATTTTGACGTTAAATTTCCCGATGTTCTCATTTCTGCTAGTTCTTATTACTTTTGTCTTTCTTCAATTAACTCTTAATCCATATTCTGTACTCATTAGACTGTTCATTCCACTCAACAAGACTCTGTAATTCTTCTTCATTTTGACTGAGGATAGCAATGTCATCAGCAAATCTTATCATTGATATCCTTTCACCCTGGACTTCAATCCCACTCTTCAACTTTTTTTTTCATTTCTGTCACCGCTTCTTTGATGTATAGATTGAACAGTAGGAGGTGAATCACTACATCCCTGTCTTTCTGTCTTTTTTATCCAAGCACTTGGTTCTTGTTCATTCAGTAAACAGTTACAGGTACGTAAGGCTTATGTTGAGACTGACCTAAAGGACATGGGTTCCAGAATGTGTGTAACTGAGAGCAAAACAGCTAGTTTATAAGATGAGTTTGTGAAGGAAACAAATAAGAATGAGAAGAACTTTGGTGAACTTCGAAATATGATCAGATATGAACGTGATAAGGTGAGGTAGAATTGTGTAATGTGAAAGTAGCTGTGCATATCAAAATGTGCACATTTACTAATGATACAAAGAGAAAATCCATTTGGACTCAAAATTTAATGATGATTAAAATAATGTAACTAGTGATGTTTACTTGCAAAAATAATATTTCAGTATTAGAAGGTGAATTAGCTAATGTAGAAAAGAATTTAGTACAAATTCATGAATGTATAGTAGCAAGAAACTTATTAACTAACAGTGGTGTTATTTGATTACTTGAAACCTCTATGCTTTACAAAGACAACTTTGTAGCAAACATGACACAGTCTTCAAATCTTATGAAGAAGATTCTTTAAGAGGAAGTGTTGTCTTGGATAAATCAAAATTCAAGTTAATTGATGAATTTTTTTGAGTTTGATGAAGTTTTCTAAGTAAATTTTGGTCTGAGTCAGAACAAGCCAGAATAAACAGTGAGTTTCCAAATAGACCAAGCCAGAGATAAGGGCTGGGAGTACAAAGGAATTTTGTAAACATCGGTTAAAATTTTTAATACACTTGAATAAGCTTTCTCTTGAACTTACCAAAGTTGACGCTTTAAAAAGAAGATTGCCTGACAGATTACCATCAAAACTACTATGTAATCTAGAAGATACAAAATATCAGTTTTTAAAATATGTTAACAAACTAGACAGGGCTGTTAAGCTGCCAAAATGTAAACATTACATTATAAGTCAGATGGAGGCTATCACTAATTTCATAAATGTCATATAATTAGCAGTTTGTGTTCAACAGTCATTAAGTTGAATATCTTGTACACAATCACTATCTAGCTATCAAAATGTACACTCCATACCAGAATTAAGTAAATTACTGTGTTAATGTGCCAGCAGAGAGCTTCCTGGTAAGCTGTTTATATGTATAACTTACTAATGTCGCAGAACATGTCAGTATATAAAATTACAATGTAAAAGTAATAACAGATAAAATCAAATGTTTATGAACAAAAAAAATACAAGCCATAAGTTTAAATAAAAGCAATCAACAATATGTCACAGGAATCAGCTTAGTATTTCAAGGAACTCCTCTACCGAATAGAGGGAGTGGCCCATGAGGAAACTCTTCAGTTTTGATTTGAAAGCACATAGATTAGTGCTAAGATTTTGGAATTCTTGTGGTAACTTTTTGGAAATGGATGCAGCAGCATACCACACATCTTTCTGCACAAGCGTCAAGTAAGTGCAAACCAATTGCAGATTGGATTTCTGTCTAGTATTAACTGAGGGAAAGCTGTTAATTCTTGGGAACAAACTGATATTGTTAACAATAAATGACAGTAAAGAATACATATATTGAGAGGCTAATGTCAGAATACCCAGACTAACGAACAGTGGTCAACAAGAGGTTCACGAACTTACATCACTTATTGCCCTAACTGCCAATTCCTGAGCCAAAATTATCCTTTGAGACTGGGAAGAGTTACCCCAAAATATAATACCATACATCATAAGTGAATGAAAATAAGCAAAGTAGTCTACTTTTCGTGTTGAACTACCACTTACTTCAGATACTGTTTGAATAGTAAAAATGGCAGCATTAAGTCTTTGAACAAGATCCTGAACATGAGCTTTCCACAGCTGTTTACTATCTATTTGAACGCCTAGTAATGTGAACTGTTCAGTTCCACTAATAATATTCCCATTCTGTAAAATTAAAACGTCAGATTTGGTTGAATTGTGTGTCAGAAACTGTAAAAATAGAGTCTTACTGTGATTTGGTGTCAGTTTATTTTCTACAAGCCATGAACTTATGTCATGAACTGCACTATTTGAAACAGTGGCAATGTTGCACACAATATCCTTCTACCAAGCTAGTGCCATCAACAAGCAGAAATATTTTATAAACACCTGTAATACTAGAGGGCATATAATGTATATAAATAAGGAACAGGAGTGGCCCCAGCACTGATCCCTGAGGCACTCTCCATTTGACTGTGCGCCACTCAGACCCCACATCATAGCTATTCTCAGCACTGTGCATAATGACCTTTTGCTGCCTATTGTTAAAGTAAGAGGTGTACCAGTTGTGAGCTACTCCCCATATTCCATAATGGTCCAACTTCTGGAGCAATATTTTGTGATTAACACAATGAAACACCTTAGTTAAATAAAAAAAAGACACCTAGTGTTTGAAACCTTTTGTTTAATCCATCCAGTACCTCACAGAGAAAAGAGAATATAGCATTATCAGTTGTTAAACCACTTCTACTACCGAACTGTACATTTAATAGCAAATTATGTGAAATAAAATGATCAATTGTCCGAACATACATAGCCTTTTCAATAACTTTAGCAAATGGCAATGGCATAGAAATAGGTCTAAAACTGGCTACATTATCCCTTTCTCCCTTTTATAAAGTGGCTTTACTACTGATTACTTTAATCATTCAGGAAACTGATCATTCTTGAAGGAAAAAATTTCAAATACGGGTAAAACAGGGCTAACATGTCCAGCACAGTACTTTAACATTCTACTAGGCACTCCATCATATCCATGAGAGTCCGTAGTCTTCAGTGATTTAATTATTGACTCAATCTCCCCCTTTTCAGTATCACAAAGGAGTATTTCAGACATCAATCTTGAAAAGGCATTTTCCAATAAAGTTATACAGTTCCCTGTAGGAAGTAAGTTTTTATGTAATTCACCAGAAATGCCCAGAAGGTGATTATTAAATACTGAACATGCATCTGACTTATCAGTAACAGAAATATTTTTACTATGCACTGACTTTATATCATCAACCTTACTTTTTCATGACTGTGCATATGATTTATTTTTATCCTTTCAATTAGCTATTCTGTTTGTGTACCACATACTCTTTTCCTTCCTAATAACATTTTAGAGCACCTTACCATGCTGTTTATAATGGGCTAATGGAGCTTGATTATGGCTACTTCTAACATTTTGATATAATTCCCACTTTCTTCTACATGATATCCTAGTCAGCCACCCAGACTGCCTTTTACTACTAGTACCCTGTTTAGAACAATGTAATGGAAAGCAACTTTCAAAGAGCATGAGAAATGTGCTATGGAAAGCATTACATTTGTCATCCATGTTATCAGCACTATAAACATCCTGTCATTCTTGTTCCTTAATGAGGTTTAAAAAAACTCTCTATTGCCATTTTATTTGCTTTTCTACATAGTTTGTGATTATATAAACATTTGTTTGAGTACAAAAAGCTTTTAGTGTTAAAATTTGTGCCTCATGGTCTGAAAGGCCATTCAACCTTTTACTAACAGGATGCCCATCTAGTAATGAAGAATGAATAAAAATATTGTCTATGACTATGCTACTGTTCTGCACCCTGGTTGGAAGAAACACAGTCTGCATCAGATCATATGAATTTAGGAGATCTTCCAACATCCTCTTTCTTGCACAATCACACACAAAATTAATATTGATGTCACCACATATAACTAATTTATGGTACTTCCTAGAAAGTGAACCAAGAACCCTCTCTAGCTTGAGCAGAAATGCTCTGAAGTCAGAGTTAGGGGACTTATAAACAACAACAAATAGAAGTTCAGCTTACCTAATTTCAACTGCCCCTGCTCAACATTCAAATACCTGTTCAGTGCAGTTGTGTGATACATCTACATAGTCAAATGGGATACTGTTGTTTAGGTATGTGGCCACTCCCCAAAGAACTCCTTGAAAGAAAGCCAGCTAATCTGTATCCTGGTAAAGGAAGCTTCTGAATTGTCAAATTATTTAAGTGGTGCTCTGATACACCAATAATGTCAGAGTCAGCATCCTCAAGCAGTTCACTAACTTTATCTCTAATACCTCTTATTTTCTGATGAAATATGCTAATTTCTTCACTACTTCGAAACCTGACCACCTTTGAATGTGATTCCTTTGTTAGAGGGACTTCCTTTAAGCAGGGGTTCCTATCAGCTGACTTCAATTTAAAAAAAGTGCAGCTCTTAACACCAAGGAATTTTTCCATGATGATCCCACCACCACCCACTACACTGTCACCTAAGCTTTTCCAGCCTCCCCTTCCCATACTACGGTGCAGGCCATGCTTAATGAAACCCCATCTATTGATAGACTCAACTGGCACCACTGCAATGTGAGCCATGCCTTCCACCATCAGTGCCTTCTCCAGTCCCACGTTAACATACCTAACAGCAGCATTAGGATGAGGTTGATCATGGTACTGAAACAGTTGCATGAAGTGCATATTAGTGCCACCAGTTTGAGTAGCTATCTTTACCAGGTCACTACGTACATCATACTCCCCATCCCTATCAAGACTCTTATAAAGATATGTTTATTTTCAACACAGTACTTTTTATGAAAAAATTATAAATGTTTTCAGCCTACAGTGGCCATCTTTAGGTGCTACAATAGGAAAAATAAAATGCTTACATTAAGATCTTAAAACAATGAAAAATATTTTCACCAGGTCTACTTGGGAGATAATTGAAGTACCGTTAAAATAAATATTGATCATACCTGTGGGCAGCATTTGGTGAACACATGGTCATGTGATGTCAAACTAAATGTAATGTCAAAATATAGAGAACTATATAAATAAAACCAAGGGCACTTCCCTTTTTCTACTCTTAGTGCTACATGCATGTGTCCTCTGTAAGACAATATTTACTTGTAGAAAACATAAAATACAACAAATATTACCATCATGTTTCAGTCACTTATTCTAAAATATAAAAACAGAATATAGGTCATTAAATCAGGAAAACCATATCTAAAATACAGTAAAGACTTGACTATAAAAGAAAGAAAGGAACAATCCTTACAGCACAAATTTCCAGTGGCCGATGGCACTGTACCTCTGGCAGCTAGATGCTGTGGCAGCTGTTACCACAGCCACGACTGCAACATAGCAATTGTAGATGGCACAGCCAACAGACCGACATTTGCCTCTGTGTGCCTCCATGTAGAAGAACCATTAGGCCAAAGCTTGACAATGGTGTGGTGCCCATGGGCACATGCCTCGGAGAGAGAGAGCAGTGCCAGCTAGTAGCTGATACTCCACAGATGTCTACTTCATTCTTCAATGTAATGATCCACGGTCCACATGGGTCAAGCTCAATGCACATTCCCCACCATCGCGTCCACAAACAGGGCAGTTCCCACTTGTTCACTACATTTCTCATGCCTGCGAATTAAACAGTATCCGCGAGACAAGAGACAATTTGCATGCCTGGCCAGTCACATGTCCATTGTCCTTCTGCGGCCACAAGACTGCACTGCATGCTCAATCACTGAGGAGTGTGTACCCTCTAGGATCAATGGTCAAGCTGTCCACTGCAGTAATTCGATCACCCTCACAGTCATTTTGAGTGTGAATATTATGAGTTCTTAAGTGTGTATACATTGCTGTTAAACAAATGAGTTGCTGCATTAATTACTGTCACCTGTGTCTACAGCTTGGACTTCATGTGCAGTAAGCCAGCTCACAGTATGACAGTTTTTAAAGCAGCAAGAACCACTCATTGCATGCTTCACTGGTGACCTCGACATGATCGTTGGTAGGAAAAGACTCATGGTGATGGACTTGATCAGTGTTAGTGACCGTGAATCACAACTGGACTAACTTTTGAATGTTTCTGTGCTCAGTAGCCTCACATAGGCAACATTTGGGCCTTGCACATTTATTCCTTTTGTATGTATTTTTCTTGTGTGTGTGTCTTCGTACTTTTTGTGTGTCCTCTTTTGCATGAGAACTTAGTGCAATAATACAGTGGTAACTATGGATTATCTCCAAAGGCAACTAGAGGAGCAGTTGGCATGTAATTGTTTTCTGGAAAGCAAGGTGCAGGAGGCATGGCCCATGCACACAGACTCTGCCCACCCAGGGCCAGCCCATGAAAATTCATGCTCCCAAAACAGTGTCACACTGCCATCCTCCACTGCCGCTGGAGCAGCAACCTGCCCAGATGTGTGGTGGTCAGACTGCTCTCCTTTCAGCCCCCCAACCCATTCATGTGGCTCAGCCAAGTGGAGGCAGTTTTCCTGAATAATAATATGACATGCACTCTCACAAAATTTGAACACATCCTGAGCCATCTGGACCAGAATTACACATCTCAAGTATGGGGCATAGGAAGCACCCCAATGATGCATTCCTCCTACAAGTGGCCTAAGGAATGATACAGTGGATTTCAGCATCCAAGGAGCAGCAAGTACAGCAAGTACCACGCCAAGAAGAATGTGGTGACTGGAGGCCTTTGCGGATCTAGCATCACCTGTGGAGCCTCACAGAGTCAGATATGGTTCTGGATTTGCCATTGTGTGCTATCTGAGCATACAGTCTCCCCACTCAGGTGCAAGCAGTCACAGTTGTGCAGACTGACATGCAGCTGGACACCTGAGGGGACATGGTGGGCAGGGTGCACGATATGATGGCAATGGCTACAAGCACAGCATCTGCAGCTGTTAACAAACCCTTACCCCCACCAAACACCTTTGCTCTGTCGCAACACATGCCTCCCACAGCCCTAGCAGTGGACACTGATCTACAGCACCTTATGCAGAATTTGGCCACACAGGTGGCAGCACACAGTACACAGATTGACCGGTTTGCACCCTCACAGCAAGAGAGCTACAGGCATCGCAGTGGCAGCAGGCAAAGCGACAGGTGGCACAGCTTACACTACTAGCAAAGCACCAGCAGCGGCAGCTGCTGCTCTCACAGTACCCCACTGATGACAGAGCAGGCTCCAAGTGGCATCTGCTGGTATCATGCCCGCTTCAGAAATGACGCGTCCAAGTGCTATGCCCCTTGCTCCCACCTGAACACCAGCTGCTATCAGACCTAGATGCATCCAACTTCAGTGCTATACAAAGAATCTGTGGCTGAATGGGGTGGGGACATGAGGTACCTTGTAGACACTGGGTCTGATTTATCGGTTTTTTGTGGATCCATGCTAAGAGATTGCAGGAAGGCTGAAAAACTGTCTCATGGTGACAAATGATTCTGCCATAAAAATGTATGGCACCCAACATTGGAATGTGGATGTTGCACTGCGCCACACATTCATGTGAAGGTTGACCTTGGCCAATGTAAATGAGCTGATCCTGGGTTCAGATTTCCTTGAACACTACAAGTTGCTGGTGTATATTACAAATGCCCAGTTGATTGACTCTACGAAAAGTCTGAAGATAGGAGGGCAGCAACAGCAGGCCACCTTCCACATCATTAAATCTGTGGCATGCCCCAGACCACTCACATATGTTCTGAACAACTTTCCGAAGCTAACTTGCCCAACTGGGGCGCTGCAGGACATCAAGCACTCGACGCTCCACCATATTGTTACCTCCTCTGGTCCTCCCATCTCCTGCTGCCCATGTCAACGTTGTACCCGAGAGGCTTGTGAAAGAAAAGGCAGAGTTCGAGGTAATGTTGTGATAAGGTGTTGTCCGACCATTGAGCAGCCCATGGTCTTCCATCTTACATTTGGTGCCTAAAAAGGACAATTCATGGCACCCATGTGAGGTTACCAGGTGCTAAACTCAAGGACAGTGCCAGACAGGTGTGACTATATTAACAAAACTGACTGCACAAAGACATACATGCAGATCCCCATGTCACCTGAGGGTAGAATAAACAACAATTACCAACCCTTTTGATATCTTCGAGAGCATGTTTGACATTTGGCCTTAGGAATGCTGCCCAAACTTGGCAGCATTTCCTGGATAGTGTCTTGTGAGATTTAACAACCTGCTTCACATACCCTTACGACATCCAAGAGTTCTCAAAGAAAGAGGTGCTTCCCTTTTCACTTTTCATCCATTACGTGTCACCTCTTCTAAGCTCTGGGGAGTGACATAAACGTCAAGCAGCCCAAAGTTCAGCACCAACAGCCATCAGAAATATGTACCATAAGTAAACCTTCTTTTTTCTGTTATTGTAAAGACCTTAACTCTGTTTTAAATGTGGTTTTACTGATTTAAGTACCTGTACTCTCATTTTCATATTTTTTTTGTATTTTATGAATAACTGACTGAAATATGATCATAATTTTGTCATATTTTATGGGTTGTACAAGTAAATATTGTGTTATAGAGGACATAAAAAGTACGAAAAGGGAAATATGCATGGTTTTATCTATATAATTCGCAATATTTCAATATTGCATTTAGTTTGACAGCACATGACAGTGTGTTGCCCAAATGCTGACCATAGGTATGATCTACATGTATTTTAATAGTAATTTAGTTAACTCCCAAGTAGGTCTGTTGAAAAAATTTTTAATTGTTTTAAGACCTTAACTTAAGCATTTTATTTTTCCTTAGTAGTACATTAAGAGGCTACTGTGGACAATAATTGTGTCATAAAAACTGTGTCAGAAAAAGTGGCTCTATGAAAAATAACATAAATTACAATAAGTTATCATATTCTCTTTGAACAGTGTGGCCTTTGTTTCCAAAGATTGACTGTTACTTTTTTAAAACATTTTAACCACATTTGTTTTGTAGAATTGTGGAACATGTTCTAGACTTATGCATTGTGTCATCTCTGGAGAAAGAATCTCATCTACAGAAACCAACTTGAATTTCAATGTTTGTCCATGATATCCAGAGTGCCAGAGACAAAGGTACCCAGGTTGATGCCATGTCCCTTGACTTGTCCAAGGCATTTGATATAGTTTTGTACTGTTTAGTGGACAAACTAAGAACTCACTGATTATTGGATCAGATTTATGATTGGATTGAGGACTTTTTAGGAGACAGTTCTTAATATGTTATTCTTTATGAGATGAAATTGACAGATGTAAAGGTAATTTAGGGATTGCCTCAAGGACGTTTTATAGGGTCATTACTGTTTACAATATATATTAATGATCTGGTGGTTAACATCAAAAGCCCCATGAAGATTTTTGAAGATTATGCTGTTGCCTGTAGGCAGATAGGAAGGCCACTATGCCAGAAGACTGTAGTGAAATGCAGCAAGACTTGCTGAAATTGGCGATCTCTCTGTGGACAAGTAGTTGACTCTCAGTGTAAATAAATATAATGTATTATGCATTAATGGACAAAGAAACCATTACTGTTTGATTACACTGTTCGTGAAAAATTATTAGAAAGAGTAAAAACCATAAAATACTTAGGAGTAACTGTCTAAAGCAACTTAAAGTGGAATAGTCACATAAAACTAATTGTAGGGCAGGCAGATGCCAGACAAAGATTCACTGGAAGAATCTGAAGGAAATGTAATTTATCCACAAAGTACCTGGTTTACAAAACACTTGTCTGGCTTATTATCAAGTAGGTGTAACAGAAGGGAAAGAGAGAGAGGGAGACCCAATGAAGAGTGGCACATTTTGTCACAGGATTGTCTAGTAAGTGTAGGAGTGTTACAGAGTTGGTCAAGAAAACTCCAGTGGTAGTCACTACAAGAGAGGTATTGTGTATCACAAAGAAGTTTATTATTATGAAAAATAAAACAAAGATGACCACTCACTTATAGCTGACTCGTGTGACACATAGCAAGATGCAGTGGTAGTCACTACAATAGAGGTATTGTGTATCACAAAGAAGTTTATTATTATCAAAAATAAAACAAGGACGACCACTCACTTATAGCTGACTCATGTGTGACACACAGCAACATGCAACAGAAAACAGTTTATAATAGCTTTGAAGCTCTTGGTTTTCCTTTAGTGGAACTACATACAGTCACACACACAACCACATAGACACCCAAACACACACACCTGTGGCTGCAGTGAGACTTACTGTTGATTATCACTAGCAGTTGTCTAGGCAGATGGAAATGGGAGGGGTAGAGAAGGACACACGAGGTGAGGATGGGGTAATACATTAGTTAGTTAGCTTCATGGTCCATGGAATGGAGATAAAAGTGGAGATGAGGAGAGAGATATGGAGGGAAAAGAGAAAGGGAGATGGGTGGGACAAGCAGAGGGGGGGGGGGGGGGGGGGGAGGGAAAGGATGGAGAGAGAATGCTGGCATGGTGGTTGAGAGAGAAGGCAGTACATGATCTGGATGAGCAAGGAATGGTGTGGATGAGGATCATGATCTAGATGCATGGCAGAGACAACCTTTGCTCTCTCCTCTATAATCTCAACACCTACTTCCAAGCCCCCTTCACCTGGTCCTTCTCAATTCAATGAGTGACGTACCTACATGTCAATCTCGCTTTCTTAGATTGCTCCCTGAACATGTCTGTTCATATTAAGCACACCAACTACCAACAGTATGTCCACTGTCACCGCTATAACCCATCCCATGTCAAAACATCTCTTCCGTACAGTCTCATCACTCATGGATGGCACACCTGCAGTGGAAAGCACGAGTTGTCAAAATACACTAACAACCTTGCCAGAGCCTTTACTGACAGACATTATACATTCAAGCTCATCCATAAACAGGTCTCCCTTGCCACTTCCTCCCCTGACAAGTAAACCTGTTAACAAGCCACTGACCAGCATTACTCTCACCACCTAGTATCACCCCAGCCTTGACAGCCACTCAGGAGCTCAGCATTCATGTACTGGGTACAGGCTTGGTGACCATGGGGTTCCTGAACTGAGGACTGGTAAGTGCCGACAGTCCTCTGTCACTGTAAGCTCTGGGCATGCTTTAGTGACCACCTGCAGTGTGGTGGTGGAATGTTGTGTGACACAGGGAATGGGGATCTTGGCTTGACTGCCCAGATCACGAATCTCAAGGTGTGCTGGGTGTTGATAAGATACATGGCTGTTGAGGTGGAACAGTCACTAGTGGGAAACCTCTGGGGAACCAGCCATACCTCAGTTTTATGAGGCTTACTCAGGCACATGGGGCGGTATCTGAGTGGATCCTTATTTTGCTGCTTGTGGGACCAAATTGGATACTACGAAATTTTCGTTTCCTCCTCCCAGCGGAAAGGGTGGGCTGCTGGAAGGTACTAACACCCAATCTAACAAGAGGGCTTTTGTAGCCAGTCCTCCTGACTCAGGAACTCATTCCAAAAGTACATTCTCTAGTGACAGAATGCATGCTGGTCCTCAGAATGTACTCGCAGTGTTGAAATGGAAGGAGAATAGTTTTGAGAAGGTTTTGCCCAAAGCAAAGGGCTTAGAGGGAATCTGTGGCACCTTAAAATCAATAAAGTGTTTGTGCAATGGGATACTGCTAGAGGAAACTTCAAATTCCCAGCAAGCCACTAACCTACAAACAGCTATCTGCCTCAAGCAGTATGCAATAGACACTGATCTGCATAGCATCTTGAATTATAGCAAAGGTGTGGTCTCATGCAGGGATCTAGTCGACATTTCCAAGGAGGAACTGAAACATGAGTGGGCTCCAGAAGGTATCATTGACATGCAAAACATTATGAAGAAGTTGGATGGGGATCTTATCAAATATGACTCCTTTATCCTAACATTCAGTAGCACAAAACCTCCTGAGTGTGTTAATGGTGGCTTCAGTCACCTTAGCGTGTGGCATTATTTCCCAAATCCAATGTGCTGTTTTAAGTGCCAGCACTTTGGGCACACTACTGTTGGCTATAAAGGAGAAGCCATTGACAACAAATGTGGGAAGGCTGCCCATGAAGGAGTTGAATGTTCATCTCCTGCGAAGTGTGTCAAGTGCTCTGGGGATCACCTTGTCTGGAGTAGGGACTGCAGTGTTGTTCTTGAAGAACGGAAGGTACAGGAAATAAAAACAACTAAATGTATCTCATATGGAGTGGCCAAAAACATCTATAAGGCCATGAGCCCCTAATGTTTGCTATCTCCTTTGCGTCTGTAATTAAACAGCCAGTCCCTAAAACCAATGCTGCTACAAAAATGGAGGTTGCGAGTGTCAGCAGTAGTGCCTGTGTCACCAGTGCACTTGTTCTGTTGCAGTTATTCCGAAGCCCTTAACTCAACCCAAGACTTCAGACAAGGCTGTGGTTACCACTGTTGCTGAACTCCCTGCCCCTCCAAAGGTTCAGCTTGGTCCACCATCTAATGCTGCTACTATCACAGTCACAATTGTGGCCCCAAAGGCCACTCAAGACAAAAAATCCAAGATGATGCACCAACCACTGACAGAGCCAGGGAGTCAACTGTCTGACAATGTCAAACTCATCCTCCCTGACGCATTTCTTGACTCTTCAACAGAGCTAATGGATCTAGATGTCAGACTGGGGCAATCATCTCGCCCCAAAGCTGAGCCACCTCATATGGTAGGCTCCCCTCCTAGGTGGAAAGACAGGGTGAAAATGCAACCTCTACGATAAATGGCTCCCATCCTCCAGTGGAACATTAATGGGTCCAGGACGCATGGGAAGAACTGAAGCTCCTAGCACAGGAACAATCAGTGTGAACACTGTATGCAGGAAACACACTTTAAAGCATCTGATGCCCATGTCCTATGGGGCTATACGGTCTATTGCAAGGATGACCTGACTGAGGAAAGGGCCAAGAGATGCACTGCTGTGTTTGTAAGTAACATTTACCAGTCCTCCTTTCTCTCTCTGGCTACTGACCTGCAAGCAGTTGCAGCTGAACTTCACATGTGCTCCACAGATCCTGTGGAACAACTCCCCTGCCCAATTCTTCTCTTGGGAGATTAAATGCTTACCATGTCTTGTGGGGTATGAACCTCCACTTGCCCTCAGAGTCAGATTCTGGATGGCTTCATGGCCTCCCAAAAACTGTGCATCCTCCACATCGCTACTACCATTCATTTCTGTGCTGCTACTGAGTCATTTTCAGCCATCGATCTAACACTCTGCTCCCCAACCCTCATTCTAGTGATCATTTTCCATTCCATCTTAACATACTGTGCATCCTCCACATCGCTACTACCATTCATTTCTGTGCTGCTACTGAGTCATTTTCAGCCATCGATCTAACACTCTGCTCCCCAACCCTCATTCTAGTGATCATTTTCCATTCCATCTTAACATACTGGAAGGAGGATTGCTTCAATAGAATCCACCAAAATGGACAGTCAGCAGGGCTCATTGGACACTGTTCAGCCAGCTGGCTGTGTTTGAACATTACTACAGTGTTCAGGAATGGGTGGACATCACATAGGTGATCCATCATGCTGCTGACTTATAGATCCCAGAGTCCTCAGGTCATCTTAGGAGGCAGCCTGTACCTTACTGGACAGATAAGTGCCATTCAACAGTCTGAGACAGGTGTGTAGCTCTTTGATGATTTAAATACTGCCCTACAGCAGACCTACTCATAGCCTTTCAGGTCACGAGAACCAAGGCTCAGTATGTAATTAAGAAGAGCAATAAAATGTTATGGACTCTGTGAACTGTTCCACGTGTTCTACGAAAGTATGGGAAGCCATCCTGAGGATTTCAGATAAACACAGTCATTTACCAATAGCAGCAATACTGAAACAGAAGTATCTCCAAACAACAACTAGAGATATTGCTGAGACGCTGGCAGAGAATTTTGCAAAAACTATTGCCACTGCCAGTCAGGATATGGCATTTTGTTGCTATCATGTGACTGTCAAGAAGGGCAAGTTGGACTTCAGATCCAACAATTCTGAGACTTAGAATTATACTTTCTCCATGTGGGAGCTGGAATCAGCCGTGTCTGAGACTTGTGATACTGTACCTGGTCACGACCAAATCTGGTAGCATGTGCTTCGCAATTTGTAGCAGCATCAAAGGAAATCCTCCTCGAATGTTTTAATCTTATATGGGAGACAGATAACTTCGCCAACTCATGGACACAGGGGCACTTTTGATACTTCTCCTCAAACAAGGAAAGGATCACACATGTCCCAGTAGTTATCGGAGTATTGCTCTAACGAACTGTATAGGAAAGATGCTGGAGCCAATGGTTATATGTCATCTGGTCTGATTGTTAGAGATCAGGGAACTCCTTAGGCGCTCTCATTGTGGATTTCAGAGATTTCAGTCCACTGTCGACAACTTGACTGTTATTCACATATTCAGCAGACTTTCCTATACAAACATCACTGTATCGATATATTCTTTGATATCAGTAAGGCATACAATGCTACTTGGCGACACTGTATTCTTGCACAACTGCATCAATGGGGCTTTTGTGGCCATTTCCCCATCTTCTTATTGTCTTTCCTGTCTCAGAGGGTTTTTAGGACCTGAGTTGGTGACTCACTGTCAGATCATTTTGAGCAGGAAAATGGTGTCCCTCAGGGCAGTGTTTTAAGTGTTATCCTCTTTGCCATAGCCATAAACATTATCACATCTACAGTAATGAGTCCTGTACAATGCTCCTTATTTGTGGATGATTTTGCTGTTTTCTGTTACTCCTCCAGTGTTGGAACAGTGACCCGTCCCTGTCGGTTGCAACTTACAGTGCAGAGCTTATAGGAGTGGGCTACGAAGACAGGTTTTCAGTTTTCTGCAAATATGTTCATTTTAATCATTCTCATTGCATTTTTAGTTCACCTGACTTGCATATGAGTGACACCATCCTACACATTAGAGACTCAGTGAAGTTTCTAGGCTTCATTTTTTACTCCAAATTGTCATGGTTGCCTAACCTGTGAGACCTAAAAGCCAGAACTCTCAAGGCACTGAACATCATCAAGTGCCTTAGCCACAGTTCGTGAGGGAGTGGACAGGGCACATCTGCTCCAGTTTTATAGAGTTTCTGTGCATTCATCGCTGGACTAGAGGTGATGGTCTATGGATTTCTGAGGCCTTTTTATTTGAAGATCACTGATGCTGTCCACCATGAGGGGATTCAGATGGCTATGTGCGCTTATAGACCAGTCCCATACCCAGCCTCTGTGCTGAGGCCGGGGAACTACCACTCTCCATCCAGCACACCATACTCTGGAACACCTTTTCTCCAACCATCCATGAGCCACAGTGTCATTTGGGATCACATGCAGCATGTGATGGAGTCACTCAGTGTGGACCAAGTATGACCCCAAAGCCAGGGTTTTAACCATCTCCCACCCGGTTACTGGAGTGACCCAGAGTGATTTTAGATTTGGTGTGGTAAAGAAGAAATTGCACTCCTGCTTCTGTTTTTAATGTGATATTTTCTGACATTTTATCTCAGCACCACAACTATACAGCTGTTTTTACAGATGGGTTGAACCAGTGGGATTCTGTTGGTTGCTCTGTTGTTTTCCTGGTTTGTGTCCTCAAGGTCTAATTGCCTCAAGCCTTTGCTATCTTTGATGCAGAATTATATGTGATCTTTTGGGCACTGAAGCAGATGAGGTGTTGTTCCAGTACTAAATTTCTTGTTTGTTCCAATTCTCTGAGTGCTCTTCACTTGCTGAAACATTTCTGCCCAGCAGATAAAGTAGTCCGGACTATCCAGGATGCCCTCCTCCAACTACAATGACTGGGAATTGAGGTGTCTTTCTGCTGGGTACCAGGGCACATGTGGAATGAAAGGGCAGATCTAGCAGCCAAGGAGGCATGTATAGATTCTCAGGTATTTCAGCGTACCATCCACCTGCATGCTATGATTTCACTGTCAAACTCCAGAGTTTTGCGTCGGTGGGAGGATGAATGGCTGGATGTGACCAACAATAAGTTCCATGTAGTAAAGCCCACAACTTGGCCATGGTGTACATCCTTCCAGCTATGTCAGTGGGACAAGGTCCTCCTCACTCATCTTCGCACAGGCCACAGCCCTATGATTCATGGTTTCTTGCTCCAGCAAGAGGACCCTCTAATGTGTGAAGCTTGTGGCATACAGACCACTGTGCACCACATTTTATTGGACTGCATTTTATTTTTCAACCAGCGGGCTGTGGCTGATTTGCCAATGGATCTGCAGTTTATTTTAGGTACTGATCAAATGAATCTGTGTAGAATTTTAAAGTTTTGCGAACTGTGCAATGCTTTTATCAATATTTTTAGGGTGGTAGTTTTACCATATTCACAGGGTGACTGGCTTGCCCATATTTTATGTAAGTGGTCAGTCAATCATATTTTTCTGTGCCTTCCTTTTAGCTCCTATGTGATTTTACTTGTGTTTTAATATTCTGTACAGTATCTGTTATTCTTTCCCATTGTCCTAGCATGTATGATCCCATTTTTATAATTTAATCTCACTGTTGTGTGTCCATAAACACCAAACACACACACACACACACACACACACACACACACACACACACACACACATACGGCTTTGACAAGCTCAGCTACATCATTCACCTAAGCTTTGATTACCTCTAGTCCTGCCCTGAGATGAGAGATATTCTATCCAAAATCACATCATCCATAGCTATGATTATATCCTTGTCCACCCCAATTTTGATCTTGCTCCTAATCCAGCATCCCATGGGTCATTCCCTTGTGATTAATCCAGGTGCTAGACCTGTGCCAAACACCTACACACCACCTCCTACCACAGTCTAATCACAGATACCCTATAAAAGGTAGGGCTATATGTGAAAGCTGCCATATTATGTATCAGGTACGCTGCAATTACTGTACAACATTCTAAGTGGGCATGACCAGTAACCAACTTTCTACTCACATTAATGGCCGCCAAAAATGGTGGCAGACTACAAATTTGACCAGCCAGTAGCAAAAAAAAAAAAAAAAAAAAGAAAATGGCTCTGAGCACTATGGGACTTAACTTCTGTGGCCATCAGTCCCCTAGAATTTAGAACTACTTAAACCTAACTAGCCTAAGGACATCACACACATCCACGCCCGAGGCTGGATACGAACCTGCGACTGTAGCGGTCACACGGTTCCAGACTGAAGCGCCTAGAACTACACGGCCACACCGGCCGGCCATCCAGTAGCCAAACATGCTGTGCGCCACGAGACAAATCACTTCAGTAGCTGGTTCATCATGACAGTCATTTGGATCCTCCCTTCCAGCACTAATTGCTCTGAACTACACAGATGGAAAATGTCTCTCTGCCATATCCTGCACTCCCGCAGTTGCCCTGGCATAAGCATCCACTAACCTGTTTCCCACTGCCTCAGCTGGCCTTTTCCTTCTCTCTCCTGTCCACATCACTCCTCCCCCATTCAGATCATGTACTGCCTTCTGCCTCCCCCCCCCCCCCCCCCCCCCCTCTCTCTCTCTCTCTCTCTCTCTCTCTCTCTCTCTCTCTCTCTCTCTCTCTCTCTCTCTCTTTTTCACCATCCTTCCCCTCTCTCCCTTTTGTCTTCTTTCCCAGTTCCCTAATCATCATCTTTCTCTCCTTTCCTCCCATCAGTACCCCCTCTCTTTCTGCCTCTCCCTATATTTCATATTCAGTACCCTCTAAGCTCCTTTTGTCTTGTAACAGTCACTGAGTCATGGAAAGACCTGCCTCACACTGTCCCACTACCCTCTCCTTCCTCGCACATCCTATCCTCCACCCCCCCCTCCCCACCTCCATCTGCACACTGCACATGTAACAGCTATTTCTATCCATTATCTGCACCTAGTCTGTAGTCTGTAAAGCACTGTGAAGTAAAAGGCAGCAATTGCATTCTGTTGTACCAGTTATTATGATTTTAACTTGTTCCATTCACATACGGCATGTGGGAGCAATACATACAGGTTGTAGTATATTTCTACAGTCAAATTTAAAGTTTGTTGTTGAAACACGGTAAGTAGGCTTTCTTAGAAAACTTTATGTCTGTATTCAAGAGTCTGCCATTTCAGTTTCTTCATCATCTCTATGACGCTCTCCCATGGGTCAGACAAACCTGTGACCATTCATGCTGCCATTCTTTATATGCATTCAATATCCCCTGTTAGTTCTGTTTGATACAGCTTCCATACACCTGCGCAATATTCCAGGATGGATCACACTAGTAATTTGTAAGCAGTTTCCTTTGTAGACAGATTGCATTTCTCCTGCATTCTACCAATTAATTGAAGTCTATCACAAGCTTTATTCACAACTGGGTCTGCAACATTACACAATTTTAAGCTATCATTCCTGAAAGCCACCTATATGTATCTATTTTATTTACTGATTTCTTACATTTTTAGTCTCTTTTTCATCAAGCAAGTGCTTATCTCATATCTTGTCATACTATTGTAGTTATTTAAGGAATATGTTACTAGTTTTACTGATAACTATATTTAGACAGGATTATAATCAGTATTGTAAAACAATGGTAATTTAAGAAGTGGTCAATAATATGTGTTAGCAGACACTGCTGCTCAAAAGAGTGCCAAGAGATGCTTCTTTCTATGTGTGATAGAAAGTTTATAACATTTATTTTATTTAAATATTGCTTTAATAATTTAGTTTAATGCAGAAAGTGGTCAAGTTGAATCAAAATCATATCTGTAGAACATAGAATGACATCTTTTTGGTGAGGATGGCTTTCTGCCAATGAAGAGTAGGCAGTGGCAGAAAACTACTGGCATCAAGTGAAGAGACATGCTTTTTGAGAGATGCACTCAGGGAAGTGATTCTGGATACTTATGGCAAGTTCTTGAAGAAGGCAGTCCCGCCTGTGGTAACATGTACAACTTGGTCAGGTAGGTGATAGATTCTGGGCAGTGTATGGCTGCTACAATACTTTAGATTTTGAAGGCACTCTAACTTTTGCAATGTCTGAATGTGTTCCATAGCAGAATTTGAAGTTTTCCACTTGCATTATGTTATTGAGAATAAACAGCACATGAGGTCCTCCACATTATCTCTAGCATATTAATATGCAAATCATCATTCTGAAGTCTGAACCGTTTTGAACTTTTGAAAATTTCATGTATTGTGATCATGAAATGGACTTAGTGTTGAATGACTAGCTTTGGGACATTGCTACCATTCTCATAACACACAGAATGCAATTTTATTGCATTTTATGAGGATACCTTTCTGTCTGTGTTCTAAAAGGTTAGCATAGGACCACTTTTCACTTTTACAAAATTAGTTTCTTGCATAAACATTATTTAACAGAATTCTCTGATGTCATCTACATCAGTTATTGATGTTAGAATAGAACCCTTTTTATTAATTCTTGATTTGTCTTTTATTTAGTATTTCTATTTGTTTTGTTAATTCACAATTCTAGCCAATGCATAGACTGTTTGGCTGCATGATCACAGCTACACATTATTATTTGTAATGAGTTAGCTGCTGGGCATAAAAGCAGACATTTGCAGCTTGGCCTTATGACATTATTGAGTGATTCACTTTAAACAGAGCAGTGCACAGTCCAGTTACCTAATGTGTGATCACATAAGGTAAAGTTACAGTTGGATTGTTTGTATGGGATGTTGCTTAGAGTAAATACTACTCAGCAAAATATCCATCAGGTAAAGTTGCATGTCTGTGCAATCATCTCATTTCATACACTTACATGTTGTTACACTCAGGTATTTGTATGAGTTGGCTGATTCTAACTGGACAGACTGATGACACAGTCATAAGATACCAAATTTTTTTCAGTTTGTGAAGTGCACAGTTTTACATTTCTGAACATTTAAAGCATGTTGTCATTGTCTGCACCACTTTGAAATGTTATCAAGATCTGGCTGAATATTTATGCAGCTTCTTTCATTATAGAAACTCCATCATTTATGCAAATATCTGAGTTTATTATTAAAATTGCCCACATGGTCATTAACACAAAGCATGAACAGCTAGGATTCCAACACACTTCACTGGGTAACAGGTGGAGTTACTTCTACACTGTTGATGTTTCCCCATCTGAGCTAACTTGCTATGTACTCCCTACCAGAAAATCCTCAATCCAGTCAGAAATATAGCTTGATTCTCCATACAATTGTACTTCTGCTACTAAATGCAGATATAGTATTGATTCAAATACTTTTCAGAAATTGACAAGAACTGCATGTATCTCACTGTCTTGATCAAAAGCTTTCAGTATGTCATGTGAGAAAAGTGTGAGCTTCTGTTCCACATGATCTACATTTTCAGAATCCATGCTGGTTGGAATGGAGGTCATTCTGTTCAAGATATTGCATAATGTTTGAGCGCAGAATAGGTTCTAAGATTCTACAATATACTGAGGTCTAGGATATTGCATGGTAGGTTTGTGGATCACTTGTGCAATCCTTTTTGCACACAGGTGTGACCTGTGCTTTCTTCCAACTACTGGGTGCTGTTTTTTGCATGAGGAATCTACAATACATGATATTTAAAAGAGAAGCAAACTCAGCCACAAATTCAGTGTGGAATCTGACAGCAGTTCCTCAGGACCTGGAGATTTTTTTTTTTTTTTCAATTTCAATGATTTCCCCTGATTCCCAATGCCAGTGACACTAATATCTACTTCACTTGTCTTTTTAGTGGTACAAGAATTAAACTGGGGCAATACCTCTGAGTTCCAAAGTATTGACCGATGATTACAGTACGACTGGGGAACTTATGCACTATGGAACTGAGGTTCTCTCTAAGGTTTTCAGTTACACCAAGAGGTGAGTCTAGTGGTTGATAGAAGGATCCAGTTACAATTTTATGCCCTCCCATGACATTGACACAAGCGATAATCAGCATCAGTCTTGCTGTAGCCATGGGTGTGTATGTTTGGGTGTCTGTGTGGTTGTGTATGTGAATGTATATACTTCTACTAGAGAAAGAGAAAGAACTCAAAAGCTAGTATAAATAGTTTTCTAATGCAAGTTTCTATGTCCCACACATCAGTCAGCTATAGGTGAGTCGTTGCCTCTCCTTTATTTTGCATATTATTCCATTCAAGAATTTCCACGGCAGTATACTATTGAAATTGTGAGAGTATACACCGAAAGCAGAGTCAGGAAACATAGTGCTTCCTCTAAGACAAAAATAAATAAATGAAAACACATACATTCTGTTGCAGACAGGCACAATTAAAATACTTACATAAAGCTTTCGGCCACAGCCTTCATCAGCAAAAGAGAAACACACACCATTCATACATACAATCAAGCACAACTCATGTGCACATGACCACCTACTCCAGCATCTTGAGCCAGAACTATCACGTGGGATGCAAGCAGCAATCTGGAGAGGGTGGGAAGGGAGAGGGATACTAATGTAAGGATGGGGAGAAATATGAATGCTGTCTGGTGGAGCATTACTCTTCTCAGTGTCTGTTCTTTCTCTACTTTCCTGTGTTTATTCACTGCCTACCAAACCGCATCTACTTCCAAGTCACATTGTATCAACGATTGTCCACACACAACACAGACTTCATGACTGTGCAGATTGTAGATGCAGCATCTGACCCTCCAGATTCTTTCCTCCAATAGTTATAATTATATTTATTCCTATTGATCCCACCTCCTTCCTCATCCTGATGTGTTTTATCATTTTATTTTCCACACCTGTCCATGCCACATGAACTTTCCCTCCTGGACCGAAGCAATCGCCCCACCCTCTCTCTTCGCTTATTGCAAAAAACACACACACACACACACACACACACACACACACACACACACACACACACACCTATACCTCACTGTACCTTTTCTTCTATTTTTTTAACACATTTGTGCAAATTTGTACACAGTTTCGGGTTTGCTTATGTTTACATATTTGTGCATATTTTTACATATCTGTGCATACTTTTGTGTATCTGTACATGTTTCTGTGTGTCTATGGATATTTTATGCATTTTATGTGATTTTTTCCTTATCCAGCTCCTCTCCCAACCACCAACATCTATTTTGCACATTTTTGCATGATTCCTGATTCTGTTCACCATCCTGCCACAATGAACCCCTTCTCCATCTTTCTGCATCAGTTCAGAAAAGTATCTCTTTCCCTGGCTAAAACCTAGTTCCACACCCTGTTTTTCAAATGATGCCTAAACCATGGAGTGCCATAGATTCCTTCCTCTGGATCCCTACTCTCCTTTCACAATGACCTACACCTTTTCAGATTCTGCCAATCCCTGGCCCTCACGAACCAGGTACTAAAAAAAACACATCTCCATGGCTGAGGCATCCCAGAATATTCTCTGCTTTCTCTGCAAAATACTACTACTGTGCAATCCCCACTCCAAATGCACCTCTCTGAAATCTAATCCCTTGCTCTCCAGCAACTGGAGGGGCATTTCAGATACTACCTCCATAAGTTATCCAACCTGCTGCCATCCTTCTGCCGCCTCAGGGCACCACTATCTCCTATTGCACCCACAGTGTTCCTCCTCGTCGACCTCTCGTAGTAGCTAAACCCTACCTAGTTGACCTTTCCAACTTGCCACATGCCCCTAAACTCCCAACCAACTCTCCACCAAATCCAGAGCCAGAACATTCCTGTAAAGTTTCAGTCTATCCAAAGGCTCCACCCTTATGCCCAAATTTAATCATGCTGGACTTGTGAAAGACCTATTCCCCTTCTGATCCCTACAATGTAAGCACTTCTTTGCTGTCAATCCCTCCAACGAAAAACCACCCTAATTCAAACATTGAACCATCTCTTCCAGTTCATACCACCGTTCAATCATGATCCGTCCTCCCTCCCACCTAACCACCCACTGGTCACCTTCCACAAATTCCTTAACTTCACCTTAGCCTCACCATCCTACTCCAGGTCCCTTCCACAGAATACCAACCTTTCAGTAGAAGAAAGAAGAGCTCTGCACAGCCTCAAAACAAATCCCGACCTAATCATCCCTACCTGCAAACAAAGGTTCCACCACTGTTATTATGAATTGCAGTGACTACCTGGCAGAAGGCCTCCACCAATTGTCTGACTACTCTAGCTATAAACTCTGTCAGAGTGATCCCATCCCAGAAGTTCAACACAACATCCAATCCCTGCTTAAAGCCATAGGCTCTTCCCAGAACCTCTCCCCTAAATCCATTTCTTCCCTCATCCCTATGACACCCCGTACACCCACCTACACACTCCCCAAAATCCACAAACCCAACAGTCTTGGATGCTCCATTGTGGCTGGTTACTGTGCCCCGACTGAAAGAATTTCAGCCATCATTGACCAACATCTCCAATCAACTGCCCGTAATCTAGCCTCCCACATCAAAGACACCAACCACTTCCTACACCAACTCTTCACCATCCCCTCCCCTTTATCTCCTGAATCCCTATTCGACACTGTTGACTCCACTTCCCTATACACCAACATCCCTCATGCCCATGGTCTTACTGTTGTTGAACACCACCTTTCCTGATGTCCTTCAGATTCCAAACCCACTACCTGTTCCTAATACACCTTACTAACTTTATCCTAATTCACAAATACTTTTCCTCTGAAGGGAAGGTATACAAACAAATCCACAGGACAGCCATGGGCACTCACATGGCACCCTCCTATGCCAGTCTGTTTATGGGTCATGAAGAGAAGACCTTCGAGCCTCCTAAAATGCCAAAACTCTAGTCTGATTCAGGTTCACAGATGATATCTTCATGATCTGCACTTGGGACCAAGACAATCTACCTTCATTTCTTCACAACCTCAACACTTGCTCTGCCATCTGCTTCACGTAGTCCTCCTCAACCCAGTGTGCCAACTTCCTAGACGTTGACTCCATCTCTCTGATGACTCTACCCACACCTCTGTCCACATTAAACCCAACAATCACTAAGAGCACCTGCATTTCAACAGCTGTCATCCATTTTCTGCATTTCAACAGCTGTCATCCTTTTTTCATCAAAAAATCCCTCACATACAGCATAGCCGCCCATGCATGATGTATCTGCAGTTACAAGAATTGCCTTGCTCAGTATGCTGAGGGTCTCATCAAGGCCTTCACAAACAGGCACTATCTCCCAGACCTAGTCAGCAAACAGATCTCTTGTGCCATTTCTCCTCACACCCCCAATACTCCCACCACTGCCAAGAACCAGCCACAAAGGAGTGTCTGCTTCTTCACCCTGTACCACCCTGGGCTGTATAATGAATCATCATCCTCTAATATTACCTTTTTTTTATATAGAAATAACCGATGCCATGTGTACTATCAATTGTTGCATAGGTTAAAATTATCTCAGCTGTTTCACAAAAGGAATTCATATGATTTTGTATATGATGTGTTATATTTCAGGCTTAAGTGTACAAAAAATAAATTAATGTGTTACAATAGATATGTACTAACAGTGAAAATTACTGTTCTTTTAAGAATAACTGAAATCACAAAATTTCTGGCATACTTAAAATTCATATTATTAATTGTGCAATCTAATGCTAATTATTAAATTTGTTTCTGGATTTATTTATGAAATAATGATATAATTTAGTAAAGATTCTTCTCCTGTTGAGAAAGTTTGTAAAATCTTTTGCTTTGTAAAGTCTTTGGAAATTGTGAGTTCCACAGAATGTAAGTAGAAGTTGAAATGCCTCAGATGGACGTAGACATTTTATGTTTGTCACCAACAATGAAATTATTGGTTTTTTTAATGTTGGAATTATAAAGTTGGTGTGATTTGGAAGAATGGGATAAAATAAAAAGATATTTGTTGCAACAGGCAAATCTTTATCTGTTATTTAGTGCAACAAGAACCCACAACATTAAATCAAAATTTTCAGCAGCAAGAATGTACTCCTAGACACGATGAAACTTTGAGCCATCAACAACAACAATGAGTTAATAAAGATAAGTAAAAAGCTATTCATTTGTATATCTTACACTTCCCAAAAATTTCAAAATTTGTGCAAAGACAGATAATTCTAATAGTGATGTGTGGGAGGGTAAGATTACAAATGGAACATTTGATTCACATCCTTCTACAGGGTTTTGATTACCCATCATCATGCCCTGAAATGAGGAACATCCTAACTCGGACACTTCCCTCCTAAAGTGGTGTTCTGTCACCTACCCAACTTCCACATCATCCTAGTCCATCCCTATGCCACTCCCAACCCCAACCCCTTGCCACAAGGATCATATCCCTCTGGAAAACCCAGGTGGAAAACCTGCCCAAGCCACCTATGCAGCACTTCTTATTCCAGTCCTGCCACAGGTTTATCCCACCCCCTCAGGGGCTAGGCTGCCTGTGAAACCAGCTACGTCATTTACCAGCCCTGCTGCGATCATTGCACAGCTATTTATAAATTGGTATGACTACCAACCAGCTGCCTACCAGGATGAACGACCACTGCCAAATTGTAACAAAGAGCACAGTAGACCACCCTGTGGCACAACATGCAGCTGAATAATAACACACTCGATTTCAATGGCTGCTTCCGTACCTGGGTTATCTGGATCCTTCCCTCCACCACCTGCTTTTCTGAACTGCACACATGGGAGTTATCCTTACAATGCATTCTCTGCTTCTGTAATTGTCCTGGCCTCGACCAATGGTAAAATACTGTCCCTACACCCTCAACCCGACAGTTCCCACACTCTCTTTCCTCATTCTCATCTCCCACCCTGTTTATTTGCAGCCCTCTTTCAATGCACCCACAGTCTTTCTCCACTGCTCTCCTTTTCCACTCCTACCTACCTGCCTCACAACCTCCTAATGATGTGCTTGTTGGTATTCTAGTCCCTGCTCATTCCACCAGACAGCATTCGTCTCTCTCCCCGCCCATACATTACTGTTCCTTTCCCTTCCCCACACCTTTCAGATTGCTGCTTGCATCCCATGTGATAGTGCATTCTGGCCTGAGATGCTGGAGTTGGCAGTCAAGTCTGCATGAGGTGTGCTTGCTTGTGTGTATGAATGGTGTGTGTTTCTCTTTTGCTGGTGAAGGCCTTGGCCTAAAGCTTTATGGAAGTCTCTTTTAATTATGCCTGTCTGCAACTGAATGGGTCTTTTTTGTGGTAAGTAGCAATCTGTCTCTTCGTACATTGTTGACATACCTACCTGGAATCTCCATTGTTTGATTTGAGTAAATAAAAAAAGGACATACCAAGGAGGGATTATCCAAATGTGATGGAAATCGATAGATGTGATGTACATGTACAGACAAATAACAACTGGGCAATTTATTCAAGAGAAAGATTTTCACAAACTGAGCAAGACAATAATCTATTAGTCCATCTCTGGTCCTTATACAAGCCATTATTTGGCGTGGCATTGATTGAGAGAATTATTGAATGTCCTCCTGAGAGATATATAATTTTGTACTATTGGCACATTACATCATCAGAATCCTAAGCTGGTTGGAGGTCCCTGCCCATAATGTTCCAAATGTTTCAGTTGGGGAGAGATCCGGTGACCTTGGTGACCCAAGTAGGATTTGACAAGCATGAAGACAAGCACTTGAAACTCTGGCCATTTGCAGGTGGGCATCATCTTGCTGAAATGTAAGCCCAGAATGGCTTGTCATCTACAGCGACAAAACAGGGCACCCATTGGCACATCATTGTGCTGTTAAGGTGCTGCAGATGGCAACCAAAGGGACTCTTCTGTGAAATGAAATGGACCCTCGACCATTACTCCAGGTTGCTGGGTCATATGGTGGGCGACAGTCAGGTTGGTAACCCACCACTAGCTGGGGCATCTCCAGACATGTATTTGGCCTGGAATCTCATTTGCTGGAGTAGAACAGTCTTCAGTGATGAGTCCAAATTGAAATTGAGCCTCAATGGCCAGAATAGATGTGCCTGGAGATGCTCAAGACAGCAATGGGACACCAATCTGACTATTGCCTGCCATAAGACTAACAACCAGGAGTCATAGTTTGGGCTGTCATTTCATTTTATAGGAGGACCCCTTTGGTTGTTATCCACGGCATTTTACTGCGCATTGCTAAGTTGACATTATTCTAAGCCTTGTTTTGTTTCTTGGGCTTACATTTCAGCAAGATAATGCCTGCCCACACATGGCACGTGTTTCTGCTGTTTATCTTCAAGTTCACCAAGCCCTGATTGTCCAGTACAGTAGCCAGACCTCTCCATAGTTGAGAATGTTTCGAATGTTATTGGCAGGATCCCCAAATCAGCTTGGGATTTTGACAATCTAACAAGTCAATTGGACAGTATTTGGCACCATATCTGTCACAAGGATATCCAACAACTCCAACAATCACTGTCAAGCTGAATACCTGCTTGCATTGGGGCCAGAAGTAGGCCAACTTGTTATTGATGTGCTCAATTTGTGCAGCTCTTTCTCTTGAATAAATCACCCACTTTTTCTGAAATTGTAATCATTTGTACACCACATCTATCATTCCTTTCCCAGTTGGATAATTTCTTCACGGTACATCTTTTTTCTTTTTTGTCTTACAGTGCACGTCTCAAAAAATAAAAGTGGTGATAAAAACTAGTGAAATTAGGGCTGATATGGATGTTTATCATATGTTGTTCTTGCCACACAGCATTTGCAAATGGAACAGGAAAAGAGGGAAATGATAGTAATACCAAAGGTACTCTCTCCCACACACCCTAAGATGGTTTGTGTAGTATAGATGTAGATGCAGTCACAAATAATATGGAATAGGGGTCACTTATGACCTTAGAAATATGTTTCAGAAGGATTTGTTTCCTTTTATACTAAATCAGACTACGTTTTTAGCAAATTAATGTTTCCACTTTTGTAGTTATTCAAATACCAGTGTGTGTGACATTTAAATTAAATAAAATATGATGAATGTTAATTTGGTATACTTACTAAAGGTACTATTGTAGGTTCTCCATTTTTTGAAAATGCTTTTTTGCTGTAGTGCATAATGCTTCCATAGTCATAACCAATTCCATAATCTGTTACAAGTGTCTCATTATATTTCCGAAAGTTGCCTTCTTTGCCTGTTGAAATAAGCCAGTGCAGATTTTACATTATAATATGCAATGCATACTGGAATTAACATTAATACTTCATTTTTACTTATGCATTGAAAGTCTTACCCAGTAGTGTAAATATCTGCAATAATAAAAATACTTATTGATATTTTGATTACAATAAGTATTAGTGTAATAACAGTAATATTTTCTGATTACTTATGTTATGTACCAATGTCCCAGCTATGGTAACACATATATGCAGAGACTTTTCAGTCTGGAAGTTCTGTGCTGACAGGACTCTATCTCTCTCTCTCTCTCTCTCTCTCTCTCTCTCTCTCTCTCTCTCTCTCCCTCCCTCCCTCCCTCCCTCCCTCCCTCCCTCCCTCCCTCCCTCCCCCTCCCCCCTCTCTGTGGCTTGTGTGTGTGTACTTAAACCAAAAAGCGCAATGTCTCTCTTCCATTGGGGATAGAGAGAAAGAGAAATACGAGGGCGGTTCAGAAAGTAACCTCCGATTGGTCACAGTGCGGGTTGTGGGGGGAGTAGCGACGCCATCTGTGCGTTTACGCACTCAACAGGTCAGTCGGCATCAAGCCGTGGTCGAGTGAACGTCGTACCTGCGCTAGTTTAGTTTTTGTGGCAGTTTGAAATGTGTGCTGCAATAGAAAACCCCGCCAAATGTGAAGTGCGTGCTGTCATAAGGTTTTTTACAGCCAAAGGATATTCTGCAGCAGCTATTCATTGTGAGCTTTGTGCCGTGTACGAACCAAGAGTTATGAGTGAAGGAGTTGTCCGTGAATGGGTACGTTTATTTAAAAGTGGACGAGAAAACGTTCATGATGAAGAGAGGAGTGGTAGACCATCATTGGTGACTGACGAATTCGTTCAGACAGTTGATGCAAAAGTTCGTGAAAATCGACGTTTCTCAATGTCGGAGTTGTCTACTGGTTTTCCACAGATTTCTAAGACCCTCTTGTACGAGATAGTGACAGCAAGATTGGGTTACCGTAAGTTCTGTGCACGATGGGTGCCCAAAATTCTTACCGACCACCACAAAACTCAAAGAATGGCCTCTGCATTAGACTTTCTGTTACGTTATGAGGACGAAGGAGAACCATTGTTAAACAGAATCGTGACCGGTGATGAAACCTGGATTAAGTACGTGAACCCTGAGACAAAAGAACAATCAAAGATGTGGGCACATTCAAATTCGCCTACCAAACCAAGAAAAGCCTCGCAAGATTTTTCTGCCAGAAAACTGATGGCAACGGTGTTTTGGGATGCCAAAGGGGTGTTGTTGGTTGAATTCATGGAACGTGGTACGACCATTAATCAAGACGTGTACTGTGAAACAATAAAAAAGTTACGACGGGCTATACAGAACAAACGCCGTGGTATGCTGACTTCCGGTATCGTTTTTTTGCACGATAACGCCCGTCCTCACTCTGCTCGCAGAACAACGGCCCTTCTTGAGTCCTTCAAGTGGGACGTTATCAACCATCCACCTTACAGCCGAGACCTGGCGCCAAGTGATTATCACCTCTTCATGCATTTGAAGAAATGGCTCGGGTCACAGCGGTTTGATGACGACGAAGAGCTCAAAGATGCGGTCACAGGCTGGCTCCAGGCACAAGTGGGTGATTTTTATGCAGAAGGAATTTCAAAGCTTGTGAAGAGATACGATAAGTCCTCAATCGCTATGGAGACTATGTAGAAAAATAGTGCAAAGATGTAGTTGTAAGATGTATATATTAAAATATTTTTATTTAACTTGGTGTATTTTTTTAAATCAACCGGAGGTTACTTTCTGAACGGCCCTCGTAGAAAAAGAGAGAGGTCGGGGAGGTGTGAAGAATCATGGACATCATGACAATGTATGGTACTTGATTAAACTGAAATTAAAATAATGCTGTCCTTGCAGACATACTGTTAATAATGTTGAAAATGTCTTGTATATTATATTACTCTGAACCTCTGTATTAAAACACTGTATTCATCAAGCATATTTCCTTTCTTCATAGTCTGAATACTTTTATGGATCTAATCCATTATTACTTACGTAATGTAAATGCCCTCATTATTAATGTCGGTATTTATGATTAATCTGTTGAGCTATTTGAATATTATCTCTGTTGTTTATTACTGTGCTTTTTGCCACCTGAATTGATGAAATTTGGTATCTGCCTAACATAAGTTTTTCTGTTTTATTTTCTTCATACTCACTTTATTCAGTTGTTTCTAATATTATGTTTTCATTGAACCTTCTACATCTTCATGAAAACATTTCTGAATAGTTTTGTGTAGTTTAGCATATTCTGTCATGATATAATATTTACCTGGCAATTAGATACCCGTCTTCTGTCTCATGTTTATGGATACTAATCTCTGACATTATTGATTAAACAATGGCAAATCGAGGATGGAATAATGACAATGTTATGAAAAGGATAGACTGCTACTGGCCATATAGAGGAAGTGATGCGTTGCAGACAGGCACAACAAAAGTACTGCAATCACATGGGCTTTTGGCTAAAAGGCCTTCTTTTAAAGTGGAAAACACACACACATTCACACAAGGGGACAACTCCCAAATTACCACTGTCCCTGGTTGCTGAGGATTGGTTGCATACAGCCACTGTACCTCTTGTGAGAAGAAATCTGTGGGTGGTAGGGGATGGGAGGGGGCTGGGTCAGGGAGAAGGATGGATAGCAGGACAGGGGTGGTGGAAGATGTAGTGCTGCTTGGGTGGGGATGGAGGGACATTGTGAGAATAGGGCAAGCCCGGCAGGTGCAGTCAGGAGGTTTGAGGAGGGTGCAGGAGGGGGGGGGGGGGTTTAAGGGGAGTGGAAAAGGAAAGAAGTAGAGGAGGGGGGAAAAGACTATTGGGTGTGTTGGTGGAATAGAATGCAGTATAGTGCTGGAGTGGGAACAGGGTAGGAGATAGGTGGGTGATAGGGTAAGGACTAGTGAATGCTGAGACCAGGGGGTTATAGGAACATAGGATATATTGCATAGGGTATTTACACCTGCACAATTCAGAAAACCTTGTACTGGTAGGAAGGATAAAGATGATGCAAGCTGTGAAGCAGTAATTGAATTGAAACATGTTGTGTTGGGCAGCATGTCAGCAACTGAGTAGTCCAGCTGTTTCTTGGCCATTCATGCGGACAGACAACTTACTGGTTGGCATGCCCATGTAGGAAGCAGCACAGTGGTTGCAGCTTAGCTTGTAAATAAGATGACTGCTTTCAGAGGTAGCCTTGCGTTTGATGCAATAGGTGTTGCCTGTGACTGTAGTGGAGTAGGTGGTGGTAGGAGGTTATATGGGACAGGTCTTGAATTTATATCATCTGCAGGGATATGAGCCATGAGGCAAGGGATTGGGAGCAATGGTGGAGTAGGGATGGACAAGGATTGTGTAGGTTTGATGGGTGGCAGAAAACTATTGTGGGGAGGGTGGGAAGGATAGTAGGTAGGAATTCTTCTTTTCAGGGCACAGCAAGAGGTAGTCAAAACCCTGGCAACGAATATGATTCCATTACCCCAGTCCTGGGTGGTACTGGGTCATGATGGGAGTGCTCCTTTGGGGTTGGATGGTGGGAATGTGAGATGTGGTAGCCGACAGGAGAGACAAGGCATGGAATATCTGTTTCCTTACACTGTAGGGAGGGTAATTTCAGACTGTGAAGGTCTCAGTCTCAACATCAAGGATGTGGCTTTCAGGTTGAGGAGGACCAGGTGAAGAAAATGTAGGAGAAGGTGTTGAGCTTATGGAGGTGCAGATCAATGAATCTGATCCAGATGAATGGCCTGGGACTCTGGATCATTAGGAAGCATTCCTCTAGATGCCCCATGAATTGAGTGGCATAGGATGGTGGTATGTGGGTGCCCATTGCTGCATCATGAATTTATTTGTAAGTGATGCCTTCAAAGGAGAAGTAATTGGGAGGGAGGATATAGTTAGTCATGGTGACGAGGAATGAGGTTGTAGGTTTGGAGTCAGTTGAGAATTGGGGAAGATAGTGTTCAATAGCACAGCAAGACCAAGGGCATTAGTGATGTTAATGTAGAGGGAGGTGGTATCAACTGTGATGAGCATATGCCACTGTGGTAAAGGAACAGGAGCTGTGGAGAGTCAGTGGAGGAAATAGTTGGTGTCTTCTACATATAGAAGAGCAGGTTACACATAAAAGGCTGATGGTGTTGGTTCATTAGAGCAGAGATTCTCTCAGTGGGGCACAGAGATTCTCTCAGTGGGGCACAGAGATTCTCTCAGTGGGGGTGCAGTAACTGGCCATAATGGATCACCCCTGTCTTTCACCCATGTATTCAAGCCTCCCTGCAAACAACACCTAGCAGCCCTATCCTGCTCCACCACATCACAACAGGTTCTCACAGGCACCACTACATCTTTCCCCACCCCTATCCTGCCATCTCTCCCCTTCCCCACCCCAGCCTCCTTCTTACCTCCACCACCCAAAAACTGTTTCTTCCATCATATGCCATTACTGTATGCAGTCCAGCCTGAGTGGTTAGAGATGGTGATCATGTGTGTGTGAGCTGTGCTTGTGTGAAAATAGTGAAAACATGTTTTCTACTTTAAAAGAAAGACTTTTGGCCAAAATCTCAAATATATATCAATGTTTTTGTTGGGCCTGTCTCCTACTCAGTGTCTCCACTATATGGTGAATGACAGTCTATTCTTTTCACAACATTATTATTAGATTTCAACCAATACTTTTGATTTAATGTTTGTCATATCTGCACATTGACTTACTCATTCCTTTGCTGCAAATGTATTCTTTTTCATGTCTCCATTTTAAGCTTTGACATTTTTTTATTTCTACTGAGCAGTTTCTTTTATTTCATTGCTTTTGCATTTTAGGTACAGTCACTAATCCAATGCACTAATTAATTTTCTTCCTATCTGTAGCCCAGTTTATATAATCTTCCATGTGTCCCTATCTTCTGAAGCTATCTCTCTTTATCTTGATTTGTGACTGATGCATTCAACTACTGACATTTTCTTTATGTATTTGCTTTCTTTTACTTAGCATGTTGACATGCAATTTTTTTTAGGATTTCTCTCTCCATTCATACAATAAAAAAATAAACAAAATAAAAAACCCTCACAGCGTGTTATGCAGAAAACATGAAGCACTTGAAGTATCTCCAAATAAACTGTGATTTCAACTATCCAAGGTAAAGCTTCATATGACTGTGACCCTCATGCAAAGTTATAAGATATTATGGCATGTGCTTCACACTTTAAAACAGAAACTTCATTTTCATGAAAGTTAGAGAAGATATACTGAAGTCAGTGTCTGTGAGCTTACCTTTATTAGAAATCTACAGTTAATCTGTTGACACCACACCTAATTTTATTTATTGTTACCATTTACTCACTCTATTTCAAAACTGGCATTTTCATATGTGTAGTTCAACCACTTTGATGTAAAATGCTGGAAATACTTAATTTTGCTTCTATTTTAGAAAATAGTTTCAAATTTCTTTTAAGTTACCTTGTATATAAGTGGACTTACAACGCACTATTTTCAGAAATAACTATCTAATACTTGAGACTTGTGCAATACACTTGAACCATTTATTCATAAATTATGATTTCTTGGCTTGTCCTACATCCATTGTATGTAATGGATCAAAATTGAACAATAAACGATTATGTCAAAAGTCATTATTTGAAAAATTCAACTGTTATCAAATAAATTGTAGCATTAATGTGAGGTAAAAATTGGGTAGAATATTGACCCCCTTTAAATTCTGAAATAATATCTGAAACTGTAAATCTGATCTGTAAAGCCAGACATCTTCACATATCATCATTTATTCCATCTCCTCTTCTTGTTTTATTTCCCTAAAAGAAATAAATTTTCAGTCTGATAATTCTCCTTCTGTATTATGTCATATTTTTCTCACTGTATAAAGTCACTTATTCCAAATATTCAAAGACTTATTGTTAATTAATTTCATTTCATTTATTCACAATGCTTCATTACTGGGGATAGTATTATTACACACTGTTTCACATTTTAAGTCAGAAATTCATTTCACTTTAATGCCTTTAAAATTTTGTAGTTTGGTTGATATCTGTATGAACTATTGATTGGTTTGGAACTGATTAATGGTGTTTTTCAAGTATAAATTGAACAACAGTGAGTAAAACCTGTCTCTCACCTATCACTGATCCAAGTGTGACACAAAGAAATGTGTAACAGCACAAAGATACTATTAGCTTTTGAAGTGAAATTCCTTTTTCTAGTTTATGTACACATTCTCAGAGACAACCATACAGACATCATACACAAACTGTGTCGCTGTGACCATAGGTGGATGTGTTTTGCTCTCTCTCTCTCTCTCTCTCTCTCTCTCTCTCTCTCTCTCTCTCTCTCTCTCTCTCATGTGTGTGTGTGTGTGTGTGTGTGTGTGTGTGTGTGTGTGTGTGTGTGCTTAAAATAAAGAAAGTGATTAGCATATAAGGTAGAAATGTTTCTGTTCTATGGTGTTTCTGTATGAAAGATTATTTTGTACAGTTACTGAGATAGTGTGAGTTCTGTTCGTAGGTTTATTATTTTCATTCTGGAGTATCCATTATTCTGATAGTATTATACATAGGGACAGATTAGATTAGATTAGATTAGTACTTGTTCCATAGATCATGAATAAGACACTTTGTAATGATGTGGAGCGTGTCAGGTTAATAAAAGGTGTCTATACAAGATATTACATTAGACAAAATATTACATGACACTCATATATATTGCAGGCAGGCTTGGGTAACCAAGAAGGCTTCCTCTAAGTGACCCATGAATAGGTTGGCGTACGAGGGGGCCATCCTGGTACCCATGGCTGTTCCCTTTAATTGTTGGTATGTCTGGCCTTCAAAAGTGAAGAAGTTGTGGGTCAGGATGAAGCTGGCTAAGATAATGAGGAAAGAGGTTTTAGGTAGGGTGGCAGGTGATCGGCGTGAAAGGAAGTGCTCCATCGCAGCGAGGCCCTGGACGTGTGGGATAATTGTGTATAAGGAAGTGGCATCAATGGTTACAAGGATGGTTTCCGGGGGTAACGGATTGGGTAAGGATTCCAGGCGTTCGAGAAAGTGGTTGGTGTCTTTGATGAAGGATGGGAGACTGCATGTAATGGGTTGGAGGTGTTGATCTACGTAGGCAGAGATACGTTCTGTGGGGGCTTGGTAACCAGCTACAATGGGGCGGCCGGGATGATTGGGTTTGTGAATTTTAGGAAGAAGGTAGAAGGTAGGGGTGCGGGGTGTCGGTGGGGTCAGGAGGTTGATGGAGTCAGGTGAAAGGATTTGTAGGGGGCCTAAGGTTCTGAGGATTCCTTGAAGCTCCGCCTGGACATCAGGAATGGGATTACCTTGGCAAACTTTGTATGTGGTGTTGTCTGAAAGCTGACACAGTCCCTCAGCCACATACTCCCGACGATCAAGTACCACGGTCGTGGAACCCTTGTCCGCCGGAAGGATGACGATGGACCGGTCAGCCTTCAGATCACGGATAGCCTGGGCTTCAGCAGTGGTGATGTTGGGAGTAGGATTAAGGTTTTTTAAGAAGGATTGAGAGGCAAGGCTGGAAGTCAGAAATTCCTGGAAGGTTTGGAGAGGATGATTTTGAGGAAGAGGAGGTAGGTCCCACTGTGACGGAGGACGGAACTGTTCCAGGCATTGTTCAATTTGGATAGTGTCTTGGGGAGTTGGATCATTAGGAGTAGGATTAGGATCATTTTTCTTCGTGGCAAAGTGATACTTCCAGCAGAGAGTACGAGTGTAGGACAGTAAATCTTTGACGAGGGCTGTTTGGTTGAATCTGGGATTGGGGCTGAAGGTGAGGCCTTTGGATAGGACAGAGGTTTCGGTTTGGGAGAGAGGTTTGGAGGAAAGGTTAACTACTGAATTAGGGTGTTGTGGTTCCGGATTGTGTTGATTGGAATTTTGAGGTTTTGGAGGGAGTGGAGCTGGAAGTGGGAGATTGAGTAGATGGGAGAGACTGGGTTTGTGTGCAATGAGAGGAGGTTGAGGTTTGCTGGAAAGGTTGTGAAGGGTGAGTGAGTTGCCTTTCCGGAGGTGGGAAACCAGGAGATTGGATAGTTTTTTGAGGTGAAGGGTGGCATGCTGTTCTAGGATGGCCCCCTCATACGCCAACCTATTCATGGGTCGCTTAGAGGAAGCCTTCTTGGTTACCCAAGCCTGCCAACCCAAAGTTTGGTACAGATTTATTGATGACATCTTCATGATCTGGACTCACAGTGAAGAACTCCAGATTTTCCTCTCCAAGCTCAACTCCTTTGGTTCCATCAGATTCACCTGGTCCTACTCCAATTCCCATGCCACTTTCCTTGATGTTGACCTCCACCTGTCCAATGGCCAGCTTCACACGTCCGTCCACATCAAACCCACCAACAAGCAACAGTACCTCCATTATGACAGCTGCCACCCATTCCACATCAAACGGTCCCTTCCCTACAGCCTAGGTCTTCGTGGCAAACGAATTTGCTCCAGTCCGGAATCCCTGAACCATTACACCAACAACCTGCCAACAGCTTTCGCATCCCGCAACTACCCTCCCGACCTGGTACAGAAGCAAATAACCAGTGCCACTTCCTCATCCTCTCAAACCCAGAACCTCCCACAGAAGAAACACAAAAGTGCCCCACTTGTGACAGGATACTTTCCGGGACTGGATCAGACTCTGAATGTGGCTCTCCAGCAGGGATACGACTTCCTCAAATCCTGCCCTGAAATGAGATCCATCCTTCATGAAATCCTGCCCACTCCACCAAGAGTGTCTTTCCGCCGTCCACCTAACCTTCGTAACCTTTTAGTTCATCCCTATGAAATCCCCAAACCACCCTCTGGCTCCTACCCTTGTAACCGCCCCCAGTGTAAAACGTGTCCCATGCACCCTCCCACCACCACCTACTCCAGTCCTGTAACCCGGAAGGTGTACACAATCAAAGGCAGAGCCACGTGTGAAAGCACCCACGTGATTTACCAACTGACCTGCCTTCACTGTGACGCATTCTATGTGGGAATGACCAGCAACAAACTGTCCATTCGCATGAATGGACACAGGCAGACAGTGTTTGTTGGTAATGAGGATCACCCTGTGGCTAAACATGCCTTGGTGCACGGCCATCACATCTTGGCACAGTGTTACACCGTCCGGGTTATCTGGATACTTCCCACTAACACCAACCTATCCGAACTCCGGAGATGGGAACTTGCTCTTCAATATATCCTCTCTTCCCGTTATCCACCAGGCCTCAATCTCCGCTAATTTCAAGTTGCCGCCACTCATACCTCACCTGTCATTCAACAACATCTTTGCCTCTGCACTTCCGCCTCGACTGACATCTCTGCCCAAACTCTTTGTCTTTAATTATGTCTGCTTGTGTCTGTATATGTGTGGAAGGATATGTGTGTGTGTGCGAGTGTATACCCGTCCTTTTTTCCCCCTAAGGTAAGTCTTTCCGCTCCCGGGATTGGAATGACTCCTTACCCTCTCCCTTAAAACCCACATCCTTTCGTCCTTCCCTCTCCTTCCCTCTTTCCTGATGAGGCAACAGTTTGTTGCGAAAGCTTGAATTTTGTGTGTAAGTTTGTATTTGTTTGTGTGTCTATCGACGTGCCAGCTCTTTCGTTTGGTAAGTCACATCATCTTTGTTTTTTGATATATTTTCAAAGATGATGTGACTTACCGAACGAAAGTGCTGGCAGGTCGATAGACACACAAACAAACACAAACACACACACAAAATTCAAGCTTTCACAACAAACTGTTACCTCATCAGGAAAGAGGGGAAGGAGAGGGAAAGACGAAAGGATGTGGGTTTTAAGGGAGAGGGTAAGGAGTCATTCCAATCCCGGGAGCGGAAAGACTTACCTTAGGGGGAAAAAAGGACAGGTATACACTCGCACACACGCACATATCCATCCACACATATACAGACACAAGCAGACATATTTAAGCAGACATTATTTGGTCTTTAATTATGTCTGCTTGTGTCTGTATATGTGTGGAAGGATATGTGTGTGTGTGCGAGTGTATACCCGTCCTTTTTTCCCCCTAAGGTAAGTCTTTCCGCTCCCGGGATTGGAATGACTCCTTACCCTCTCCCTTAAAACCCACATCCTTTCGTCCTTCCCTCTCCTTCCCTCTTTCCTGATGAGGCAACAGTTTGTTGCGAAAGCTTGAATTTTGTGTGTAAGTTTGTATTTGTTTGTGTGTCTATCGACGTGCCAGCTCTTTCGTTTGGTAAGTCACATCATCTTTGTTTTTTGATATATTTTCAAAGATGATGTGACTTACCGAACGAAAGTGCTGGCAGGTCGATAGACACACAAACAAACACAAACACACACACAAAATTCAAGCTTTCACAACAAACTGTTACCTCATCAGGAAAGAGGGGAAGGAGAGGGAAAGACGAAAGGATGTGGGTTTTAAGGGAGAGGGTAAGGAGTCATTCCAATCCCGGGAGCGGAAAGACTTACCTTAGGGGGAAAAAAGGACAGGTATACACTCGCACACACGCACATATCCATCCACACATATACAGACACAAGCAGACATATTTAAGCAGACATTATTTGGTCTTTAATTATGTCTGCTTGTGTCTGTATATGTGTGGAAGGATATGTGTGTGTGTGCGAGTGTATACCCGTCCTTTTTTCCCCCTAAGGTAAGTCTTTCCGCTCCCGGGATTGGAATGACTCCTTACCCTCTCCCTTAAAACCCACATCCTTTCGTCCTTCCCTCTCCTTCCCTCTTTCCTGATGAGGCAACAGTTTGTTGCGAAAGCTTGAATTTTGTGTGTAAGTTTGTATTTGTTTGTGTGTCTATCGACGTGCCAGCTCTTTCGTTTGGTAAGTCACATCATCTTTGTTTTTTGATATATTTTCAAAGATGATGTGACTTACCGAACGAAAGTGCTGGCAGGTCGATAGACACACAAACAAACACAAACACACACACAAAATTCAAGCTTTCACAACAAACTGTTACCTCATCAGGAAAGAGGGGAAGGAGAGGGAAAGACGAAAGGATGTGGGTTTTAAGGGAGAGGGTAAGGAGTCATTCCAATCCCGGGAGCGGAAAGACTTACCTTAGGGGGAAAAAAGGACAGGTATACACTCGCACACACGCACATATCCATCCACACATATACAGACACAAGCAGACATATTTAAGCAGACATTATTTGGTCTTTAAATATGTCTGCTTGTGTCTGTATATGTGTGGATGGATATGTGCATGTGTGCGAGTGTATACCTGTCCTTTTTTCCCCCTAAGGGAAGTCTTTCCGCTCCCGGGATTGGAATGACTCCTTACCCTCTCCCTTAAAACCCACATCCTTTCGTCTTTCCCTCTCCTTCGCCTCTTTCCTGATGAGGCAACAGTTTGTTGCGAAAGCTTGAATTTTGTGTGTGTGTTTGTGTTTGTTTGTGTGTCTATCGACCTGCCAGCGCTCAGCGGTTTCGTTCGGTAAGTCACATCATCTTTGTAATTTTTTTTTTTTTTTGCCATTAAGAAATTCTTTTAATTTCCTTTTAAATGCTATATGGCTATCTGTCAGACTTTTGATGCTATTAGGTAAGTGACCAAAGACTTTTGTGGCAGCATAATTTACCCCCTTCTGAGCCTAAGTTAGATTTAACCTTGAGTAGTGAAGATCATCCTTTCTCCTAGTGTTGTAGCCATGTACACTGCTATTACTTTTGAATTCATTCGGATTGTTAATAACAAATTTCATAAGTGAATATATATATTGTGAGGCTACAGTGAAGATTTCTAGCTCTTTAAATAAGCGTCTGCAGGATGATCTTGGATGAGCTCCAGCAATTATTCTGATTACACTCTTTTGTGCAATGAACACTCTTTTACTCAATGATGAGTTACCCCAGAATATGATGCCATACGAAAGCAGAGAATGAAAATAGGCGTGGTAAGCTAATTTACTCAGATGTATATTGCCAAAATTTGCAAGGACCCTAATAGAAAAGTAGCTGAACTCAAACGTTTCAGCAGATCCTCAGTGTGTTTTTTCCAGTTCAACCCCTCATCAATGCATACACCTAGAAATTTTGAATATTCTACCTTAGCTACTGATTTCTGATCGAAGTCTATATTTATTAATGGGGTCATTCCATTTACTGTGTGGAACTGTATATACTGTGTTTTGTCAAAGTTTAATGAGAGCCCATTTGCAGAGAACCACTTAATGATTTTCTGAAAAACATTGTTTACAATTTCACCAGTTAATTCTTGTCTGTCGGGTGTGATAGCTATACTTGTATCATCGGCAAAAAGTACCAGCTTTGCATCTTCGTGAATATAGAATGGCAAGTCATTAATATACACTCCTGGAAATGGAAAAAAGAACACATTGACACCGGTGTGTCAGACCCACCATACTTGCTCCGGACACTGCGAGAGGGCTGTACAAGCAATGATCACACGCACGGCACAGCGGACACACCAGGAACCGCGGTGTTGGCCGTTGAATGGCACTAGTTGCGCAGCATTTGTGCACCGCCGCCGTCAGTGTCAGCCAGTTTGCCGTGGCATACGGAGCTCCATCGCAGTCTTTAACACTGGTAGCATGCCGCGACAGCGTGGACGTGAACCGTATGTGCAGTTGACGGACTTTGAGCGAGGGCGTATAGTGGGCATGCGGGAGGCCGGGTGGACGTACCGCCGAATTGCTCAACACGTGGGGCGTGAGGTCTCCACAGTACATCGATGTTGTCGCCAGTGGTCGGCGGAAGGTGCACGTGCCCGTCGACCTGGGACCGGACCGCAGCGACGCACGGATGCACGCCAAGACCGTAGGATCCTACGCAGTGCCGTAGGGGACCGCACCGCCACTTCCCAGCAAATTAGGGACACTGTTGCTCCTGGGGTATCGGCGAGGACCATTCGCAACCGTCTCCATGAAGCTGGGCTACGGTCCCGCACACCGTTAGGCCGTCTTCCGCTCACGCCCCAACATCGTGCAGCCCGCCTCCAGTGGTGTCGCGACAGGCGTGAATGGAGGGACGAATGGAGACGTGTCGTCTTCAGCGATGAGAGTCGCTTCTGCCTTGGTGCCAATGATGGTCGTATGCGTGTTTGGCGCCGTGCAGGTGAGCGCCACAATCAGGACTGCATACGACCGAGGCACACAGGGCCAACACCCGGCATCATGGTGTGGGGAGCGATCTCCTACACTGGCCGTACACCACTGGTGATCGTCGAGGGGACACTGAATAGTGCACGGTACATCCAAACCGTCATCGAACCCATCGTTCTACCATTCCTAGACCGGCAAGGGAACTTGCTGTTCCAACAGGACAATGCACGTCCGCATGTATCCCGTGCCACCCAACGTGCCCTAGAAGGTGTAAGTCAACTACCCTGGCCAGCAAGATCTCCGGATCTGTCCCCCATTGAGCATGTTTGGGACTGGATGAAGCGTCGTCTCACGCAGTCTGCACGTCCAGCACGAACGCTGGTCCAACTGAGGCGCCAGGTGGAAATGGCATGGCAAGCCATTCCACAGGACTACATCCAGCATCTCTACGATCGTCTCCATGGGAGAATAGCAGCCTGCATTACTGCGAAAGGTGGATATACACTGTAATAGTGCCGACATTGTGCATGCTCTGTTGCCTGTGTCTATGTGCCTGTGGTTCTGTCAGTGTGATCATGTGATGTATCTGACCCCAGGAATGTGTCAATAAAGTTTCCCCTTCCTGGGACAATGAATTCACGGTGTTCTTATTTCAATTTCCAGGAGTGTATATTAAGAACAGCAGAGGACCCAAGACCAAACCTTGCGGCACCCCATTCTTGATTGTTCCCCAGTTTGAGAAATCACCAGTTTTTCGCATATTATGTGAGCTGTTTATTTCAACTTTCTGCACTCTTCCAGTTAGGTATGATTTAAACCATCTGAGCACTGTCCCATTCACACCACAGTACTTGAGCTTATCTAGAAGTATTCCATGATTTACACAATCAAAAGCCTTTGATAGATCACAAAAAATCCCAACGGGTGACTTCTAGTTACTCAGAGCATTTAATATTTCATTAGTGAAAGTATATATATCATTTTCTGTTGAAGAATCCTTCTGGAAACCAAACTGATATTTTATTAAAACTTGATTTTTACAAAGGTGTGAAGTTACTCTACAATACATTACTTTTTCAAGAATTTTGGATAAGGCAGTCAGAAGAGAGACTGAGTGGTAGTTGTTGACATCAGACGTATCCCCTTTTTTATGCAGTGGTATAACAATGGCATACTTCAGTCTATCTGGGAAAATACCCTGCTTCAGAGAGCTATTACATATGTGGCTAAGAATCCCATTTATTTCTTGGGATCAAGCTTTTACTATCCTGCTGGAAATGCCATCAATCCCATGTGAGCTTTTATTCTTGAGAGATTTTATGGACATCCTAATTTCAGATGGAGAGGTGGGTGGAATTTCAATTGTATCAAATGGTGTGGGTAAGGCCTCTTCCATTACCTGCCTTGCTTCTTCTAATGAACATTTAGATCCTATTTTCTCTACATCATTTAAAAAATGATTATTCAAAATGTTTTCGACTTCCAGCTTGTTGTTTATCGAGTTTCCATTCGCTTTGATGGTGATGCCATCATACTGTACTCTGGGTTGTCCTGCCTCCCTTGTAATAATATTCCAAATTGTTTTGATTTTGTTGTCAGAGGTATTAATCTCAGACATGATGCACATGCTTCTGGACTTTTTAATAACCTTTCTTAATGTAGCACAGTAGTTTTTATAATATTTTGCTGTTTCTGGGTCATTACTCTTTCATGTTGTTAGATACAGTTCCCTTTTGTGGTTACAAGATATTTTTATTCCTTTAGTAAGACAAGGTTTTTTGCATAGTTTCTTATAATTAGATTTAACTACTTTCTTGGGGAAACAGTTTTCAAATTCTCTTACAAGTGTATCATGAAATAAGTTATATTTTAAATTAGTATCGGGTTCCTTGTACACTTCATCCCAGTCTAACTGCTGAAGATTATCTCTGAAATTTCTAATTGTTGAGTCATTAATTAAATGCACAACTTGGAGGGTAGCTTTGAATTACTGAATGGAGCTATGTCATATACTGTAACTAGCTGAACATCATGATCAGAAAGCCCATTCTCAACAGGACAAGAATTTATGTTTTTAAACCTATCTCGGTCTATAAAAGTGTTGTCTATCAATGTGCTGCTGTCCTTTACTACCCGAGTTTGAAAATTAATGACAGATGTCAAATTGAAAGAACCGAGCAAGACTTCCAGGTCATTCTTCCTATTACAGTCTTTCAATGAATCAACAATGAAGTCCCCACAAATAATAATTTGCTTTCCCCTATCTAATTGATAGCACAACAAGGCATCCAAGTTTTCCAGGAATAAATGAAAGTTTCCTGAAGGAGACCTACACTCCTGGAAATGGAAAAAAGAACACATTGACACCGGTGTGTCAGACCCACCATACTTGCTCCGGACACTGCGAGAGGGCTGTACAAGCAATGATCACACGCATGGCACAGCGGACACACCAGGAACCGTGGTGTTGGCCGTCGAATGGCGCTAGCTGCGCAGCATTTGTGCACCGCCGCCGTCAGTGTCAGCCAGTTTTCCGTGGCATACGGAGCTCCATCGCAGTCTTTAACACTGGTAGCATGCCGCGACAGCGTGGACGTGAACCGTATGTGCAGTTGACGGACTTTGAGCGAGGGCGTATAGTAGGCATGCGGGAGGCCGGGTGGACGTACCGCCAAATTGCTCAACACGTGGGGCGTGAGGTCTCCACAGTACATCGATGTTGTCGCCAGTGGTCGGCGGAAGGTGCACGTGCCTGTCGACCTGGGACCGGACTGCAGCGACGCACGGATGCACGCCAAGACCGTAGGATCCTACGCAGTGCCGTAGGGGACCGCACCGCCACTTCCCAGCAAATTAGGGACACTGTTGCTCCTGGGGTATCGGCAAGGACCATTCGCAACCGTCTCCATGAAGCTGGGCTACGGTCCCACACACCGTTAGGCCGTCTTCTGCTCACGCCCCAACATCGTGCAGCCCGCCTCCAGTGGTGTCGCGACAGGCGTGAATGGAGGGACGAATGGAGACGTGTCGTCTTCAGCGATGAGAGTCGCTTCTGCCTTGGTGCCAATGATGGTCGTATGCGTGTTTGGCGCCGTGCAGGTGAGCGCCACAATCAGGACTGCATACGACCGAGGCACACAGGGCCAACACCCGGCATCATGGTGTGGGGAGCGATCTCCTACACTGGCCGTACACCACTGGTGATCGTCGAGGGGACACTGAATAGTGCACGGTACATCCAAACCGTCATCGAACCCATCGTTCTACCATTCCTAGACCGGCAAGGGAACTTGCTGTTCCAACAGGACAATGCACGTCCGCATGTATCCCGTGCCACCCAACGTGCTCTATAAGGTGTAAGTCAACTACCCTGGCCAGCAAGATCTCCGGATCTGTCCCCCATTGAGCATGTTTGGGACTGGATGAAGCGTTGGCTCACGCGGTCTGCACGTCCAGCACGAACGCTGGTCCAACTGAGGCGCCAGGTGGAAATGGCATGGCAAGCCATTCCACAGGACTACATCCAGCATCTCTACGATCGTCTCCATGGGAGAATAGCAGCCTCCATTGCTGCGAAAGGTGGATATACACTGTACTAGTGCCGACATTGTGCATGCTCTGTTGCCTGTGTCTATGTGCCTGTGGTTCTGTCAGTGTGATCATGTGATGTATCTGACCCCAGGAATGTGTCAATAAAGTTTCCCCTTCCTGGGACAATGAATTCACGGTGTTCTTATTTCAATTTCCAGGAGTGTATATACTGTTACAATTATAAAAGAGCCCTCCTTCAGTTTAAGTTGACAGGCACATGCTTCTATATGTTGCTCTAGACAAAACTTTTTTGTATCTAAGCTTTCTACACAGTGATAACTTTTGACATATGTGGCAACTCCTCCTCCCACCTTTTTCTCTCTACTCATTATGTGCAGCTAGTTTATAAACACAGATATTTACCTTTTCCATATCAGACACAATGTGATGCTCAGACAGGCATAGTATATTTATTACATTATTAGATTCAATGTCATCTAAACAAACCAGGAGCTCATCTACTTTATTCTTCAAACCCTGGAATATTTTGGTAAAAAATGGTAACATTATTTTTTACTTTACTTTTCTGAGAATCTACTTTTTTCTTTAATCCACCAATATTTTGGTTAAATATGGTAACATTATTATTTACTTTCCTGTTGTGAGAATTTTGTGAGTTTTGGATCTCTTTAGCACCTGCCTGCCTGAACTTCTCATTGGACACTGATATTAGCCTAAAAAAGAGTTACATCCATGAGTACTAATGTCCCCCCTTATGGATTTCACTAACAACCCTGCCAGTTTACCCTTCCCTTTCCTATTGAGATGTAGGCCATGCCTTGTGAAATCCCCCCTATCAATAGCCTCGACAGGAACCAATCCAATGTCTGACAGAGTGGCTGCCCTACACAACTGATCCAACTCCATATTTACCCTTGTGACAGAGCGCTTCAACTGGGGCTGATCATGACGCACGAAAGCAGGCACCAGCCCAACATTTGTATGGGTCATTGCTGAGGCTATTTTCACCAGGTCACACTCAATGCTGTAGCCCTGATCCCTATCAATACTGTTTCCCACTCCACCCACTACCATCACATGATCCTGCTTTGTGAATCCCTTGCACAAGGAACCTATATCCTCTACCACCTGGCTAAGACCTGCACTTGGCTTGAAAAAGTTTGTGACATTGCCCCCACTGTACAATCTCTGATATTTGCAGTGTAATAGGTCAACTACTTCAAAGTATCTGACTATGCTATTCTTGAATTGAGAGATACAGGTCAATAAAAAATACTGATTGTGATTTTTAGCAGTGGTACAAACTTAGTTTTAACAGTAGCTCTTTCCCCCGTGGACATATTGTGCTGTCACTGTATTCTATAGATTGAACAAGAAAAGCATGTGTCTGGTGATGAGGGCAACATCCTGATCCGGGCAACATCCTGATCCGTTCTGCTTTGGAAGGAAACTGATAAACAGACTCAAATCATGCAAAATGATCTTTAAAAGGTCTTACAAAGATCTTTTACTCTACTCAGCACTTATGAAAAATAGAATACTAAATTTGAGAGATGTATGTCACTTGAAGTAATTCTCAAATACATCACTGTCCTCCCAGGCCCACTTCCTGTGGCAGTGAGTACAGTCCAGCAGGATAATTTTGTGAAACATGAGATTACAACTACTCCTTCAGTTCTTATTCTCATTAAACAATGGTCTTGTTAGCAGAAATTTGCTCTGTGTTTTATAATTTTACTGAAATATCTGCAGAAAATTCATTATCTTAATTTCCATATAATGTTTTACCTGGAAACCTGTTTAAAGCAGTTCATACACATGATTTTTAAAATTCATGTGTGAGATAATGTAATGAAGCATTATATTTTATTTTGAATTAGTTTCTTTGTTATACCTTAAATATATGTCCATGAAAAAATTGCTCACCTTCTTTGATATTTTCCCAAAGTATCTTGACATAATCATCACGGTTATGAGCACTCTGTTGGTGGTAGAATCCTAGAGCATGCAAAAACTCATGAATAACAATCCCATGATGTACACATCCAGGAGTCTGTAGATTAAGTACCTGGCCACCATTTTTTCTTCCCACGTATGACCAGCAGCCTGTGTTGTTCCCTTGGACCATGACAAAGTCTTCATCACCCTTTCTGTATGGTCGAATTGATACACAGGTCTTTTTCTTATAATCTTTGATGGCTTTGTGAATGATTTCAACTTCTTCTTCAGCTGAGTCAAAAAGTTAATTATCTGTTTTCATTCAGTTAATAATTTGTTTCATAATTTAACATACACATAAAAAAAAAAGTTTTGCATCACCTCAGTCCCGAGAGTTCCAGAACCAGTACAGAAAATTGGAACAGAGATCCAACATAAACATCATTTCCAACCTTTTTATTGCTCATGAAAACCACACATTGCATGTTGTACCAGCATACAGCAAGAACTTCAGAGATGGTGGTCCAGATTGCTGTAGACACTGGTCCTCTAATACCCAGTAGCACATCCTCTTGCGTTGATGCATGCCTATATTCGTTGTGGCATACTATCCACAAGTTCATCAAGGCACTGTTGGTCCAGATTGTCCCACTCCTCAACAGCGATTCAGCATAGATCCATCAGAACAGTTGGTGGGTCACGTCGTCCATAAACAGCCCTTTTCAATCTATCCCAGGCATGGTCGATAGGGTTCATGTCTGGAGAACATGCTGGCAAGTCTAGTCGAGCGATGTTGTTATCCTGGAGGAAGTCATTCACAAGATGTGCATTTCATGATGGGGGACACAAATTGTCATCCATAAAGACGAATGCCTCACCAATATGCTGCCGATATGGTAGCACTATCAGTCGGAGGTAGGCATTCACATATCATACAGCCATTACGGTGCCTTCAATGACCACCAGAGGCATACGTCGACCCCACATAATGTCACCCCATAACATCAGGGAACCACCACCTTGCTGCACTCGTTGGACAATATGTCTAAGGCATTCAGCCTGACCTGGTTGCCTCCAAACATGTCTTTGATGATTGTCTGGTTGAAAGCATATGTGACACTCATCAGTGAAGAGAACGTGATGCCAATCCTAAGCTGTCCATTCGACATGTTGTTGAGTCTATCTGTACTGTGGTGCAGGGTGTCATGATTGCAAAGAAGGACCTCGCCATGGATGATGGGAGTGAAGTTGCGTGTCAGGTAGCCTATTGCACACAGTTTGAGTCGTAACACGATGTCCAACGGCTGCACGAAAAGCATTAGTCAACTGGTGGTGTTCCTCCGAGCCATAATCCGTAGGTAGCAGTCATCCACTACAGTAGTAGCCCTTGGGCGGCCTGAGCGAGGCATGTCATCGACAGTTCTGTCTCTCTGTATCTCCTCCATGTCTGAACAACATCGCTTTGGTTCACTCCGAAATGCCTGGACACTTCCCTTGTTGAGAGCCCTTCCTGGCACAAAGTAAAATGCAGACATGATTGAACCATGGTATTGACTGTCTAGGCATTGTTAAACTGCAGATAACACAAGCTGTGTACCTCCTTCCTGGTGGAATGCCTGGAACTGATCGGCTGTTGGACCCCCTCCATCTAATAGGTGCTACTCATGCATGGTTGTTTACATCTTTGGGCAGGTTTAGCGACATCTCTGAACATTCAAAGGGACTGTCTCTGTGATACAATATCCACAGTCAACGTCTATCTTCAGGAGTTCTGGGAACCGGGGTGATGCAAAACTTTTTTTGATGTGTGTACTAATTCTAAAAATTCAACTGATGCTTTGTCACAGATACTCCTAGTGTAGCATATTTCTTATTGTCTATGAATTAAATCCGATTTATGAAAGTAATATGCCACAAATAATAACTAGAAAAACTTGTATTGCACTGCAAGCCAGAAAAAAATATTGAAAGTGCATGCTTCATATACTTTTAGTACAAATTTGTTGTTGGAATACTGTGCATAGAAGACATAAATCTGTTCAGTTGATCGATTTTGCTTAATAATGTGGGTGTCTGTATTTCAAGAACTTTTTTTTTAATTTGCTACCAAACAATATGTGGCTACTGTGTTATGTGTCAAAATTTCTCTCTCTCTCTCTCTCCCCCTCTCTCTCTCTCTCTCTCTCTCTCTCTCTCTCTCTCTCTCTCTCTTTCTATTTCTCTCTCCCTCTCACTAACAAATTTCTCAGTTGCTTGATTTATGTTTAATATAAACAATTTCTCCAAAACATGTTGTTTTATGTTGATGCCTATAAAAATTTAATTGATGTGTTTCATACAGAATTGAGAACTGAAAATTAGAATTAAGAATTGAAAATTGCTGTAAAGCTGTGTGGCATGTTGTAGCAGATTATAAAGAAGCTTCTGTTGTTACAGATGTAGACAACCACTTTCTTTGAAAAACAGTAAGTTAATCAAGGAAACACTAAGGTGCCAGTAGTATATAAACAGTAGCTATTTAATATGATTAAAAAAGCAAAACTTTTACTAGTTTACTTTTAATTGACATAAACACAAATAGTATTGCAAGTAAGCAGCACAGTGATAATTTATTGTTAATAGGATCATCAGAAGAAAATTTCACTCAAGAAAATCAAAGCAATTTTGAGGCAAAATTGGCCTCCCCAACCTATCATTTATATGTTTCTAAAGAGGAACTACCTGCATTGGTACCAAAAGCAAGGATAATGTGTATGATTTCATATGCATCTATCAGTAGTACTAATATTTGGCCTCCTGAAGGTAGGTCTGTCCTAATGACCAACATTTCTGCCTCAGAATTGTTTTATACAGCTAACAAATTACGTTTTTTATGTTTCTTGCCTTTTTTTAAGATTTACCTTGACTCATTCCACATACCTAAAGGTTATTCTTCTTGACGAAATTTATGGACAATAATGAATGAATGAATGAATGAATGAAGATTTTGGCACTGAGATGATAACTAATCAAGTACTCCCTGAAACTGAAAAATTCAGAATGCAGGCAAGACGGTTAAGAATTGAGAGAGAAGTGTAGGAAGGAGAAGAATACCCAGATGATTGGAAATTGTGAAATGCTTGGAAAAGAAGTGGTAGAAAAGACCAAAACAATAAAATACAATAAATAGCACCTCAGACTGAATAAAATGGAAAAGGAGTAAAAATTAATGAAGAAAATGAGAAGTGACATAGAAAGCAAGCAGAGCAATTGAGGTTGAAAAGAACATTAGTTATGACTGCATTATGACATTCTACATCTGCATCTACATGTATACTCTGCAAACCATTGTGAAGTGTATGGCAAAGGGTACATCCTATTGACAGCTAAGCAGCACTCTTCTGGCACAATATGAGAAATGCTGAAAGCATGGGAATGGTTGCATTGTACACTGAAAATTATCATCCCAATAAAGCAGTGGCTACACGCACTACAAATTTATTTCACGATAATGCTGTGTTGCATTTTTGCCAAGTGTTAAAGCGTCGGCAGAAACAAATGATGATAGATAGCTTCCTAGGAAAAAAGAATTGGTTATGTATCATGAATAATAAAGTACCCAATAATCTATAACATAAAACTTTTAGTACTTATCCTGCATGGGGTGCATTATCAAATCTTTCATTAATTTATATGGGATAAATGGTTTCACTTAATGAGTGTCTCGTGTTACAAGTAAGATTCTGGAACAAATTATGCTTGCTATGCAAGGTTCCACTGTATACTGCAGAATAACATTTTAGACTATTTGTGTAACCTATCATTTGTCATTGGAACATTTCCCAATTGATTGAAATACATCTAAATGTACATCTACACCATACTCAACAAACCACTGTAAAGTGCATGTCAGAGAATTCTTCCCCTTGCACCATCTAACGGGATTTCTTATTCCATTCACATATGGAATGTGGTAAGAGTGGGTGCTTAAATGCGTCTTCGTGCTGTAACTAGTCTAATCTCATTTTCTTAGTTCATATTGGAATTATATGTAGGGGACAGTAGTGTGTTCATAGATTCATAATATCATATAAGTTCTTGGAAATTTGTAAGTGGGCTTTCATGGGCCAGTTGTGTGTATCTACAAGGATCTGCCTGCTCAGGATTTTTAATATTTCCATGACATTCTCCTATGGGTCCAGCAAACTGCCTTACTTTATATACATTTAGTATCACCTGCTTGTCCTATGTGGTATGGGTCCCACACACTTAACCAGTATTATAGCCTGGGTCACACAATGTTCTGTAAGCAACCTGTTCGTAGACTCATTGGGCTTTCCCAATATCCTACCAATGAACTAAAGTCTGCCATCTGCTTTTCATACATGTGATCATTTGACTTCATGTTTCCATAAATTGTTACACTCTAGTATCTGTATGACTTGATGGACAGATCTTGGCTGTAATAGTGATAAGGTACAAACTTCTTCTTGTAAGAAACTTCAAAGTAAAATTTCAATAACATCTCATAAGTAAGTTGTTTCACATACACTGATTCCAATTCAGACAAGTCATTGTTTTCAAATATTTCTAGGGTAGCATCATCTCTATAAAACCATACATTGTATCCAAAATTTTATTCTTAAAAGTATGTCAATGAGTACTTCTTGCAAACTCAGCCCACTTAACATGAGTTGCCATTGACTTACCACTGTCTGCTTGCAGGGCCAGTTAATGATACAGTGCTGTGAAACCTCTCAAAAATACAAATTGAATTGTCAGTTTATAAAGCTAAGATCTGCATTACCAATTTTTAAAATAATGAAGTATAACCACTTCAAAGCTATATGAGACAGGTAGAAAGGTATATGGGAGAGGCAAACTACCCTCAGAGTTCAAGAAGAATGTAAGAATTCCAACTCCCAAAAAAGCAGCTGTTGACAGGTGTGAAATTTACTGAACTGTCAATTTAATAACACAAATTCTTTACAGAGGAATAGAAAAACTTGTAGAAGCTGACCTTGGGGAAGAACAGTTTGGATTCTGGAGAAATGTAGAAACACACGAGGCAATACTGACAATACAACTTATCTTAGAACATGTGTTAAGGAAAGGCAAATCTTTGTCTATAGCATTTGCAGACTTAGAGAAAGCTTTTGACAATGTTGACTGGAAATTGAAATTGAAATTGAAATTGTGAAGTTAGCAGGGGTAAAATACAAGGAGCAAAAGGCTATTTACAACTTGTACAGAATCCAGACAGCTGTTGTAAGAATCAAGGAGCATGAAAGGGAGGCAGCAGTTGAGAAGGGAATGAGACACAATTATAGCCTATCCCTGATATTCAATCTGTACATTGAGAAGCAATAAAGGAAAGCAAAGAAAAATGTGAAGTAGGAATTAAGATTCAGGGAGAAAAAATAAAAACTTTGAGCTTTGCTGATGACATTGCAATTCTGTCAGAGATGTCAAAGAACTTGGAAGAGCAGCTGAATGAAATGGACAGTCTCTTGAAAGGAGTATATAAGATGAACATCTACAAGAGCAAAACAAGGGTAATGGAATGCAGTCGAATTAAATCAGGCAATGCTGAAGGAATTAGATTAGAAAATGAAACACTGAAAGTAATAGATGAATTGTGCTATTTGGGGAGCAAAATAACTGATGACGGCTGAAGTAGAGAGGATGTAAAACATAGACTGCAGACTACTGCAAACAGTAGTCTACAGCTGTGGTCTAATGAATTTGTGACTAGTGGTGGTTTAACAAACATGTACACTTACAGATTATGTTGTTTTACGATATTTGAATATCTGTGATTGCACTGTGTAACATCATGAGTGTATTTAACAGTATTGACGATGACATACAAATGTGTCAGCTTACATTACATTGACATGACTTAAAGCCATAATATCACTTGATAATGGCCTAATGCCAAAATTGCAACAGTGTAATAAAAACTTATAACAGTCACTGGTGGAAAGATGATGTCCTTCAAAAAATTCTTTATGACTGTGAATCCAGCTACAACAAGTTTATTCATGATTCAGCCTGTTTATGTGACTTGTTGTATATACCTGTAGATGTTTGTACTTAAATATACATCTGTATCGAAATATAAAGTGGAAGTGTTCGATTTCAGGGTAGTAACCCATCTCATTCCCACATTTATTTTACATACAGTACCTCTGTTTCTCATCAACTGCCCCTCACCAATGTTTGCAACTGAGTTCTTCAATTGTCTTTCACTGATACTGTAATCATAGGATATTAATTTCTTTACATTTTGTAATGTTCACAATTTTACTTGTATGAACATGCAAGTTGCCTGTCTTTTTACCACTTAGAAATCTTATCAAGATCTTACTGAATATTTCTGAAGTCTTCTCAGACAGTACTTCGTGGTAGATAACTGCATCATTTGCAAAAGTCTGGTATTACTACTATTATTATCTACCAGGTCATTAATTAATAATGTGGGCAGCAAGGATCCCAAAAAACATTCCTTGAGTATGCCTGAAGCTACTTCTACAACTGTTGATGATCCTCTATCCAGGATAACATGCTGCATCCTGTCTACCAAGAAATCCTCAGTCCTTTCACAAATTTTGTTTTATACCATACTCCATATGATTGTATTTTCATTAATAAATATTGGTGTAGTTCTGAACCGGATTCTTTTTAGAAGTTGAGAGGTACTTCATCTGTTTGATTTCCTAACTTTCAAATGCCACATGAGAAAAGTGCAAATTCAGTTTCACATGACTGATATTTTGGAAACCATGCTGATTAATATGGATGAGATCATTCTGTTAGAGATATCTCATTATATTTGATCTCAGAATATATTCTATGATTTTACAGCAGTTCAATGTCAACAATATTGAATAGACATTTTGTGGACCACTTCTGCTACACTTCTTGATGCAACCTGTTCTTTCTTCCTACTACTGGATACAGTTTCTTGTTACAGGGGGCTATGGTATATTATGGTTAAAAGAGCAGCCACAAATTCTGCATAGAATCTGATAAGGACTCCATTGGCCCCTGAGACTTTGCTAAATTTTACCAATTTCCGCTGTTTCCTAAGGCCACTGATAATATCTGCATCACTTATATCGACAATGGTGTGGGCCTAGAACTGGGGCAGTATTTGTAGCCACTAAGTCACTGTATACAAGAGGGGAAAGAGAAATGCCATCAAACTTCTGGTCAGTTTCACTTTTACAAGCATTCCCAAGAATTTTACAAAAACTAATATATACCATTAATCATCTGGGTACAAATAATATACTGTTGAAAGGACAGTTTGGGCTTTCCAAAGAGTGTTGATATTGAGAAGGCTACTTACATATTTAGTGAGAGTGCATGAAATTACTATAAGTTATGAGCTACCAGTTATTTCTGTGATCTGAGAAAGGCATTTGACTATGTCATTCACAACACCCTTATAAGTAAATTAAAATATTACAAAGTTGCAGGAAATTTTGTGAAATGATTCTCATCGGGAAATAAATGGTGTGAATAGGAAAGAGATCTAAGCTATGAATCTTCATCTGAACTGGAATTAATTATGTCTGATGTGCCATGATGTTCTATCTTAGATTCCTTTTCTTGAGTGTATCAATGACCTCTCAACAGTAGCATTAATGAATCATAAGATTGTTTTGTTTGTAGATGACACAAATATTTTGATAAATAGCTTATCAAATGCAGTTTTAGAAATAGCAATTGATGAAACTTTTATGGACATTAATAAAAGGCTTCAAGCCACTTAACTGTCACTAAACTTTGCAAAAACTTACTATAAACAATTTGATAGCTGACAGAGGTTTCTAATATGAAGAGAAGCAGATAGATGAGATTGAAACTGTTACAGTTTTGGATTGATGTATTTGTAAATTCATTTGGGAGAATCTTACAATAGAAATGCTGAGATTTCTGAACAAGTCTTTGTTTGCAATGCAAATATTGACAGACATAACTGATGTAGAAAGAAAAAAGTTGATACGCTTGGCTTACTTTCTTTTCATAATGTCATACTGTATCATATTTCAGGATAGCTCATGAAACAAGGCTAAAGTTTTTTGACCCAAAAGCATGTAATACAAATTATTGAAAGTAATGGATTTAAAAAAATCTACTCACTGAGCAGCAACAGGAGAATATACATGTAAATGTCTGGAATTTGCAACCTTTCAGAGCTCATGGCTCTGCTTTCTGGGAGAATCATTGAAGGGGAAAGAAGAGGGATGAAGGAAAAAGTCTGGTGAGGTCTAGGAAGTATGGAGAGTTCAGAAAAGCCACGTAGAACCTCATGTAAGGAGCCACCTAGAACCTCATGTAAGGAGAGACTTTCTGGATGGGATGCGAAGGAAAGACTGATTGTTGGGGCCTTGACTGAATGAGATTTGAAAACCTGAGAGCTTAAAGGTGGAAGATAGGGTAGTATGCAAGATAGATTACGGACAAAATATCATGCATGAGTTAACAAGAATGGGAAGCTAAGTGCATTGTATTTGGTAAGGTGGGGGTGGGGGGGGGAGGGAAAAAGAGACTGGTCAGAAAATAAAAGATATAGAATATTAAAAGGGAGTGTAGAAGTTACTGAGAAGAAATGCTGAGACCATAAAAATTAATGCAAATTCAGACCAGGCAGGTGGTAAGAACCAAGGATGTGTAGTAACACTACTTCCCATCTTCAGAGTTCTGAGAAACTGGTGTGTGAGGAAAGAATCCAGATGGTAAGTGTGGTGAAACAGGCACCTAGGTGCACTGTTTTGCCAGTTCCAGTGATGGTATAGTTGGTAGTAGGAGGGTGCGTAGTGCAAGTCTCACAGTGGGGACAGTCACAGGGATAGAAGCCATTCGATGGAGAAAAGGGTGCACAATTGTCTGACAAGGATATTGCAGAGACTGGGAGGGTGACAAAGGGCTATTCTAGGTGTGGTGGGCAAAATATCAGACAGAACAGACCTCATTTAATGGCACGATCTTAGGAAGTCATAGAGATGTCGAAGTAGCTGGTTAATACATTCTAGACCAGGATAATACTGAGTGACAAGAGGTGTACTCCTAAGTTGTTTTTTGGAGGGATCAGTAGTATCAGGACTGAATGGGGTGGCATGGGAAATCTGCTTTTGAACTAGGCTGGTGGGGTAATTCATCTAATGAAGGCTGATGTGAGACTGGTGGTATATTGATATAAGGAGTCCACATGTGAACAAATACATTTGCTTGAATACCAAGGCTGTATGGAAGGGAACGTTTGACATGGAAAGGGTGGCAAATGGCACAATGTAAGTACTGTTGTTTGTTAGTAGGTATCATGTAAACAGACATGTGTAGCAGACCCGTGGTGAGGATGAGGTCAACATCCTGGTTCCCATGGCTGTGCCTATGGCCTCTTTGTATGTCTGCCCTCAAAGGTATAGTTGTTGTTGGTAAGAATGAAGTTACTTAAGGTGAGCAGGATGGACATCATAGGTTTGGAATCAGGTGGATGCTGGTTGAGGAAATATTCAGCAGCAGACAGACCATGCACATAGAGGCTGTTGGTACAGAGCATCAATGGTGACAAGCAAAGTACAAGGTGGGAGTGGAACAGACACAGATTTCAAACAATCTACAAAATGGCTGGTATCTTTAATATAGAATGGAAGTAATTGTAGTACAGGTTGAAGGTGTTGATCAACTAAGGCAGATATATATCCAGTGGGTGCTCTGAAGCCAGCAACTAAGATCCACAAACCCAACCACCCTGGCTGTCCCATAACAGCAAAGCACCCACCAAATGAATATCAGCCTTAGTTGAGCAACACCTGCAACCTACATTACAAAGACATCCCTCCTATATTAAAGACACCAACCATTTCATAGATTGACTTAAGTCTGTGCCCATCCCACTCCCACTGCACACCTTGCTTGTCACTGTTGATGACACCTTCCTGTATACCTACATCACTATGTACATGGTTCGTCTGCTGCTGAACATTTCCTCAATAAGTGTCCCCCTGATTCCTGACCTATGTCATCTTTCCTGCTCTTTTTAATCAACTTTATACTTACCAACATCTACTTTATCTTTGAAGGCCAGACATACAAACAGATCAGAGGCACAGCCATGGGAACCAGGATGGCTCCTTCCTATGACAGCCTCTTCATAGGTCACCTGGAGGGGACTTTCCTGGGATCCACAAGCCTTTAGACCCTTTTTTGTTTAGATACATAGAGGACACTTTTGCCACATAGATTCATGGTGAGTCTGACCTGTTAAAATTCTTGTAATCTCTAAATACATTCTTCCAATTAAATGTAATTTGTCCCATTATGAATCCTGTGCTACTTTCCTTGATGTTGACCTCATCCTCAGTGAGGATCATCTATATACTCCTGTTAACACAAAAGCTACTAACAAACAATAGTGTTTACTTGTTAACAGGTGCCATGCTTTCCATGTCAAATGTTCCCTCCTGTACACCCTTGGCGTACAAGGCAAATGTATTTGTTCATATGTGGACTCTTTACTGGCATACACCATCAGTCTCCTCTCAGCCTTCGCTGGATGTAACTACCCCACTATGTAGTTCAGATTTCCTGGGCCATCACATCCAATCCTGGTACTGCAGATTTTTCCCCAAAAAAAAAAATAAATAAATAAAAAATAAATTAAAAAAATAAAAAAATAAACTAAACCAGCCTGGGTGTACACCTCTTATCAGTATTATCCTGTTCTTGAATGTATTAGGCAGCTATTTTGACAAGGCTATGGCTTCCTAAAATCATGCTATGAAATAAGGTCCATTCTGTCTGACATTTTACCCACCACATATAGAATAGCTTTTTATTGGCCTTCTGATTCAGCTATATTCTTGTCAGACCCTGTGCTGCTACTACAACCATTTCCATACCCATTGGCTCCTACCCCCGTGACTGTCCCCTCTGTAAGATTTGCCCTATGCAACCTTCTACCATCACCAGTACCATCACTGTAACTGGAAAAACTTATACATACTATCAAGGGAGATCCATCTATGAAGTACCAGCTGTTACATAAATATTGTTTGGCATTTTACATTGGCATGACTACCACCAAGCTATCAGTTAGAATGAATGGGCGTAGACAGGGGCTGTATATTTGCAACCCATCGTAACCTATTGCAAAGTGTGCTCTGTAACATGATAGTGGCAGAGCCTGTTTCACCACATATGCAATTCTGGATTCTTCCTCCACACACCAGTTTCTCATAATTCCGCAGTTGGGAAGTGGTGTTACAACATTTCTTATCACCCACCTGGCTTTAATGTACATTCATTTTTACAGTCTCAACATTTCATGTCAATAATTATTCCTCTCTCTACTGCCTATTAGTTTTCTATATCTTTTATTTTCTGACCTGTCAAATTTACCCCAACCCCCTCTTCTACCACATACAGTGCATCTAGATTTACACTCTTATTAACTCCTGCATTATGTTACTATGAACTAGCCAACACCACATAACAGGAATGCTGTGTAATACCTGATTGGTCAGCTTCATTGCAGTAATGCAATTCATTGTAAGTAAACATTGCAAATTGAGAAAATCTTTTCATTAAAGTAGATTGTAGAAGTACTAAACAAATGTTTTTTTTTTTTTAATTTCCTCCCCCCCTTCCCTTCCCCAATGTCAATAGCAGCATCAGCTGGATAAGACAGTTACCAAAAATGAGTAAATTTTGTTGCTTGTGTACTATCCCATATCTGAACATAATTCTCTACCCAATATTTTAAACAGCATCAATTAAGATGCATTAATTCTACAGTATATTCCATGCTGTTGTTGCACAAAAACATGGCACACGTTATGTACCTGTTGCAGAAGATGCCACACAGCTGACATCATCACCAGCATTCTAGCTGCTACCAACATTATGCTTGTTTCACAGTAGCCATCAGGTGTTGGCTGTCCAGTTTGCTGAATCAGCATTGCAGTAACCAGCACTATGTAACACCACTACTAACAACAACAGAACAACCCATCACAAATGGACTGGTCATATGTACCCAGCCAACCAGAAAATAATTGTTTGGTATCCACTGGGCAGCCACTCATTGACCACCTCTAATATGTCAAGGGCCATGAGACATAGGAGTCCAAGGATTGGTGCCACTTGTGCTGCCCCTACTCACAAACGGTAGCTATAATGCTGTGTGGCCTTGAGCAGTAGCTCTGACAGTGAGGATGCCACTTCCGCTACAAGTCGTGCCTGACGCAGAGCTGCATAAGATGCCATCAGCCTAGTATAGTAACCTGGGCCACATCCAGTTGCTGTACTGTTGCTTCCAATTACACTCACTGGCAACATTATGAATATCATGTCCCATTTTGACTACAAGAGTTCAACACAATTGCTGGGATTCAAGCTGAGTTGCTGCAGCCTTCATTCCCAGCATCTCATCTCTGAGATCATGGCAGATGTCAACACAGACAGTTAACCTTTAGTTTGGCTTACTCTCCTCCATATTCCCCTACTGATATGATAATCATGATACCGAAATGGACACTTTTGATCCTACACACTGAGTGAAGGGGAAGCTGTCACCCAATAGCGAAGTCAGTATCTTGTAATGTCTGCTATCAAGGATTCTTCAGTTGGCTGGAAAGAGCATCAGCAGGCCATCAAATGGGTTTGGCCACTGATGTCAAGCTGAAGACAAGTTCTGGCTGCTGGGTGGGTGCAAGACACTTTGCATCAAGCTGTGCTAAAGTCTTTACCTCACCTGCCCTGTACTTTCATGACCTGGCTGTTTGCTGGACTTCAATTACATTTGGAAAAGCTGTTGTATATATTACTTGTGAGCTGATTGTTCCTGGTCTATCATCATTATTCTCGTGGTGCATTCTACAACCTGGTCCAGACTGGAATTGTGAACTATCGAGTGATTACAATGTATCTATATTTTCTGTGAAAGAGAATGCTGCACTTTAGCTGGTGTGGCACCCTAGAACACTCTTGATAGCTACAGGAATGTGTTGTTGCTGTGTCCAATTTTATCAGATTTTTGCTTCGTGCTTGAACTTAGAGTTTTATCACTCCCAACAAAAAAAAGGTTATGTTGTCTGTGACACAGTTAATCCATTAATCAATGTGCCACATGTTACAATAATAGAAAATGAGCATTTTATTGGTACACTGAATACTCCAGGATATATGTTCCACTCTTTTCACAAAATCATTGTAGAAGAATTAAGTTGTAATGATAGAAATCACAAAATGCAGGCTCGTAACTTGTTATTGACACAAAATCATCAAAACGTTCTGTGTTGAGTGTCGTGGGCAGACAAAGATATCTTTCTCTGGAAATCAAGGCGAATAAGAGGAACTATCACTACAATGAAACACACCTTTGTGCATATACGTGATCTTTCATTTAGGAAAATGACTGATCAATGTTAATTACTTGGCATTTGCAGAGCCTGTATTGCCCATCTCTGGATGCTGTGTTTGTGTTTTTGTGTTTTTCTTGTGGAACCTATGCTTTCAGAATCATTGGAAAACATGCCTAAACCTGTGAATGAACATTAGTTATCAGCTGATAATTATGCTCCCATGGTGTGTGAAGGTGTTCTCAACCTGTGAATGAACATGAGTTATCAACGAATCATTACGCTTCCATAATGTGGGAAGGTGTACTCATTTTTAACTGCTGTGCAGCCTGGTAGGTGGGTGTGATGTGTATGTCTAGCCACTTAATCCTTCAAACCAAAAGCCACAGACTTTTTCTTCTGGGCCCATTTAGAATCTCAGTTGTCCTACAATTAAATGTGTTCTGAAAATGTAGATGCAGTTGAAGCACATGTTCGTACTTGATAGATTTATTTTCGAGCATATGGTAGACCACTACTATATTAAGTCAAGATATATCCTGACTCTATTTCCCTCTCTATTCACTTTATTGACATTTCACAATCATAGCCACATCAATAATCTATTTGATGATTCAGGTGGAGTTATGTGACAGCATGATCTATGACAGTGGTTGTCATGTGGCCAAAACAAGTATTCATGCGACCTGTGGTTCTCAGCTGTTTTTTTATAATAATATGCATCTAGCAGCTAACAGCTAACTCCAAAACAGTGAACTATAGTTAAGACCTACTTGAAGGTGTAGTTTTACTGCCCAGTAAAAAATAAAAATACTTACAGAGACAGTAATATTTTAAGAAATGCTTAATTTTAATTGATGTTGGTGTACTGGACCATGAACTAAGTAAAGTTGGCCACTTACCACTGCAGTGTAGGAATAAGTAGTGCAGCCACTGTGGGGTTAGAGGATGTGTGAAAGGGGGAATGTTTTATTGTTTGTCTTCCTATTCTGCCATCTCACAGCAGTGGCAGATACATATTGTGGGTGGGCACCCCCCCCCCCCCCCTTCCCTTGCGGGGCCACCTGCATTGCCACCTGCGCTGCCCACACAAGTCAGCCCCTGTTCATTTGTTTCTTTCGTTAGTCGACTCAACTGAATTGAGTTATCGAGTAGTTTTACTTTCCTATGTAGCACATGCATCCATGTCATCATATTTTATATGTTTCTGTCTGGCATATAGATAGCTAAAACATATTTATGAGAAAAGTCACAGCCATTCTAGTGATCTCGATACTTTCTTAAACTTTGCATGTGACTTGATTACTTTTTATTACAGTAAAAGTAAAGGTAGCTCAAGATATCTTAAGCGCCCCCTCCTTGAGGTTTTTCTGTATCCGCCACTGTCTCACAGGCATAAATGATGTGAACCGATCATTTGCTATGGCATAAATTTTGACTTGGGAGCAACATGGATTCATTAATGCACACTACAGAGAAGGTTATCTTCAAATGTAGTATGTATTTGTAGCAAGGAACGTTAAATTAATTAAGGCTGTTATAATACAACATGATGAGTAGAGGAAAACTGTCAATAGTTAATCATTTAACCATATGCTGACACAGACAACACGACAATACTTCATCAGGCAGTTGCAGTGTCACAATTATGGTTTTGCTGAGGGTGCCAGCAACCTGAAACTCAGAACAGTTGACATGAAGTGCACTGAATGGCGTTGACTTTTAATGATCAGTACTTGGGGCTGGCAGCCAACTTAACATGCCTTCACTATACCTAATGTATCAGGGGCTTATAACATACTAATTTATGTAGGTTATCGATTAATAACAAGACATATGTACATTGTAGCCCAAGATGCTGCCACACAATGACTGTATTGGTTCTTGACCAAAAACTTTGACAACCACTGATCTATGGGAATTTGGATGTGAGAAATAGTAGAGGTGTTGCCTTCCAATAAGTGAATACTTGCCCTCACTAGCCATAGACTGTAGACACTGTAGACTGTGCAGGTTGACTGTATGACCTTTACTCTGTTCTCAGATTATCAAATTGAAATCATTTTTTATATACACAAAACAAATTATTCTAGTTTCAGAAGTGATTACATGTGGTATTCACTGTTTTCCTTATCTGCACAACAATTGTAAAAGTATCTCATTATCTAGGTAGCATAGCAAATGAGATGTTTAACTTAAAAATTTGAAGAAAGATTGACCATTCCAAGCAAAGGCTTACTGAATAGTAACTCCATCCCACCCAGAAAATTATTTTTGTTACATGTTTTAGAATTTGATATTGAAACACTAAATTTAATAAACCTGTAAAACAAGCAATGGAAAATCTTGGATTGTACAGTAACAATTTAAAATAGGATAGATTGTCACTCATCACATAGAGGAGGCATTGAGCAGCAGACAGATACACTGAAGAAAGACCATTATCAAACGTAGAAAAGTCAGTTCTGTAATTGTAATACTTGTTTTAAAGCTTATGAAAAATGTTAGCCATTTTATTCCAAATCAGAGCTTTCATATTTACTTATATAACTTAGACAAGTTGGAAACTTTTTTTGCTTACAGAAGTCTTCTTCAACTATATAATATGGGAGAACTCCACCGGGCCAGTATTTATCTTCATCCAGAATAATATTTTTTATGTTATTGTCTTCAGCCATCATTATGTCACCTTCAAATAGGCCACTCATCTCCCAGACATTTACTTCATCATTTGGTGACCATGATGAAACTTTTGTTGCTGGAAAGGAGATCTGATGGTTAATGTCTCATCACATTAATAAAGCATTATTCAGTTTGCTTCAGCAAATACATTCTCAAACTATCTCTTACATGCAATGGGAGCCACTCTACAATGTTGACAAAGGTATGAGATCTACAGATTTGAACAATGATAGCATAAACTATGTCTCACCATGAAAGAAGGCTTGTTGAAAGAAGTGTTACTGAAGTTCAAAGGGACTTGTGCAGTGTTGTTACGAACATAGTTTATAATAAAAATTTCTAATTTGTTGTAACCAGACTCAAGTAAATCTGAGAGCAGGGTCATGAATGAAGTACAGTGCTTAGGACTGAAAGCACATTTAATATGTATGCTAACATACAGCCAAACAGTAGTAGGACAAATATGGAATCTAACTTCTCAAATCAGCAACTTAGAATCAGCTACAAAATCCAACAGTGAACATTTAGAAACAAATGTGAAAAATGAAATAACAGCCATCAATGACTGTCTGAAAACAGAAATTTCAGAGTTAAAAAATCAGTAAGTGGAAAGTATGCAAAATGTGAATTCCATATTAGAAGAAGCCAAGAACTAACATATAATTTTTTAGAAAATGATTTGGTCAAAATAAGTTCAAATCAAACATTAGAGGAAAAGGTTAACAATTTCAGTTCTAAAACATTGGAAAAAATAATTTAGTTAGATTCAAAAGTAAATGAAGTACATGACACTGCAACAAATGAAGTAAATTTATTAGAGAAAATGGTTAATGAAATTCAGGAAAATTTAGTAACAAAAGATCTATTTATGAATAGTGGCACTATTTCATCTAATGTATCTGTGAAGTGCTTTCTTTGTAATAACTTACATCCTGTTGATTTCTCGCAGCATTCTTTGTACTGGATATGTCAGATAATTTATAGATTGAATTTTTTGAGAAGTTTCTTGTAGGAGAGGTGCTGTCTTGGGCTAGTCAGCCTTTTGAACTGTGGGAAATCTTTAATGATTTTAAGAAAATTTTTTGAATAAGTTTTAATCAAGGTAGAATCAAGAGTGAATTCTTAAATGGACCCATTTTCAGAGGTATGAATGACAAATGAAGTATTTTTCTGGGAACCAGTTAAAGAAATTAGTACACTTAGAGAAACCCTTTGATGAAATGACTCAAACACATGCACTTAAAAGAAAGTTGCAGAAAAAGTACAGTGGGATCTAATTCATGGACCAGTTTCTTAAGTATGTAGACATTAGATAGGGTTAGGCAAAGAAATCTTTCACACAGCTCTGGTGATGAGAATCATCACAATGGGGGTTGTAATTCCGGCTGCAACAGGGAGAATTTTGGAGGAAGGGATAATGGGAACTTTGTAGAATGAAAATCAGGATGACAGGGTAAGAGGATATAATGGTAATGAGAGATGGTGGCTAGAAAAGAAATGACGATTACAGAAATGGAAAAAGCAATGGGGGACACAAAATGCAAACAGATTGAAGACAGGATAACAGTGGAATCCACCTGGAAAACTCACTATCACCCCAGTGAGAGTCCACAGTTTTTGGGTGAACAGATCAAATTATAATAGGACCTTTAATGTTTACTTTAAATCAAATAAGCAGAATAATTGTGTTAAACAGTGTCAGATCAAACATAGTGAGCATCAAATAAATCACATGAGTTTTGATAAAAAGTTTTGGGATACTATATGGAACAGTAATCCATTACAAAATAAGTGTGTTGAAAAACAAGTAGAAAATCCAATTTGGGTGTGGAGGCTACAAGCAATTTTTACAACTGTGCTGAAAGTGAGGTACATAATAATTACGAGGAGAGTATGCTTTCTTTTGTTAGATTTGCTGGTTCTATATGATTTGTACCTTTTCTTTCAACTAAGTTTGTGAGATATGTTGTTCTGCATTGGGGGATCTTTTGGAAAAGAGGATGACAATGATTTGTTAAATATTGGTACTGTGTCACAAGAAATGAAGGTGACGATGTTAAAAATATCATTTTAGAGGAGAAAAGAGTTCAGGATTCTGAGGGTGAGTACAGAATATTTATTCAATTCAATTCAATTTTTATTATCACATAACATGCCTTATACAATCAAAGATTGTGACATAGATGACTTGTCAGTTTTACACTACATATAATAATACTAAAAATAGGCAATAAACTAGTAATATATATGGTGTAACATCTTCAAAGAGGTATTTGAATTACAATTATAATGCATTGTTGCCATTCATGAAATCTTCTACACTATAGTAACATTTATCTTTCAGATATTTTTCCAGGTCTCTTTTGGTACCTTTTACATTTGGGTCATCCACATCTTTCCATACTTTATTTACAAATTTCATGCCCATATAGTATGGGGTTTTTTTCATATGATTTTAAACGGTGGGTAGGTTACTTATAGCTCATTCTATATCTAATATAATACTGATGCAAGAAGAAGTTGCCCTCAAAAAGTTGTGGGTTTCTTTTCGTGAAAGTGAGAGTTTCATAGATGTATATGCTTGGAATGCTCATTAGATCTAGTTTTACAAATAAAGGTTTACAATGTTGCTTTGGTTTTGCTCCCACCATTGCTCAGATGATTCTTTTTCGTAGTCTAAAAGCTCTAAGTAAATTTGTTTTTTCAGACCCCCAGAAAATTATACTATACCTAATGAATGAAACAAAATATGCATTATATACAGTTTTTCTTACAGCTAAATCAGTAATACTGTACAAGATATTCATAATATATACAAGGCTATTCAGTAGACCCAGTATGTTGGCCACATGGGGTGACTCCATAACAGGTTTTTATTGACTAATACGCCAAGGAATTTGACACAGTCTGCAGTCTCTAATTTTTTGTCCATATACCTTATTTCACTTATAGACTGTGCAGATTGTTTTGTGGTGAAATGAACAATTTCTGTTTTTGTAAAATTTAATGTCAAGTATTGTTTTTGACCCAACCTCCACTTCCCCAAGTGTTAGTTCAATATTATGAATTAGGTCTACCTCATTTTTACAACAGACTACAGCTGTTGAGTCATCTGCATAGAGGATAGTATCAGACTGGACCTGACATGGCATATCATTAATACACTCCTGGAAATTGAAATAAGAACACCGTGAATTCATTGTCCCAGGAAGGGGAAACTTTATTGACACATTCCTGGGGTCAGATACATCACATGATCACACTGACAGAACCACAGGCACATAGACACAGGCAACAGAGCATGCACAATGTCGGCACTAGTACAGTGTATATCCACCTTTTGCAGCAATGCAGGCTGCTATTCTCCCATGGAGACGATCGTAGAGATGCTGGATGTAGTCCTGTGGAATGGCTTGCCATGCCATTTCCACCTGGCGCCTCAGTTGGACCAGCGTTCGTGCTGGACGTGCAGACCGCGTGAGACGACGCTTCATCCAGTCCCAAACATGCTCAATGGGGGACAGATCCGGAGATCTTGCTGGCCAGGGTAGTTGACTTACACCTTCTAGAGCACGTTGGGTGGCACGGGATACATGCGGACGTGCATTGTCCTGTTGGAACAGCAAGTTCCCTTGCCCGTCTAGGAATGGTAGAATGATGGGTTCGATGACGGTTTGGATGTACCGTGCACTATTCAGTGTCCCCTCGACGATCACCAGTGGTGTACGGCCAGTGTAGGAGATCGGTCCCCACACCATGATGCCGGGTGTTGGCCCTGTGTGCCTCGGTCGTATGCAGTCCTGATTGTGGCGCTCACCTGCACGGCGCCAAACACGCATACGACCATCATTGGCACCAAGGCAGAAGCGACTCTCATCGCTGAAGACGACACGTCTCCATTCGTCCCTCCATTCACGCCTGTCGCGACACCACTGGGGGCGGGCTGCACGATGTTGGGGCGTGAGCGGAAGACGGCCTAACGGTGTGCGGGACCGTAGCCCAGCTTCATGGAGACGGTTGCGAATGGTCCTCGCCGATACCCCAGGAGCAACAGTGTCCCTAATTTGCTGGGAAGTGGCGGTGCTGTCCCCTACGGCACTGCGTAGGATCCTACGGTCTTGGCGTGCATCCGTGCATCGCTGCGGTCCGGTCCCAGGTCGACGGGCACGTGCACCTTCCGCCGACCACTGGCGACAACATCGATGTACTGTGGAGACCTCACGCCCCACGTGTTGAGCAATTCGGTGGTATGTCCACCCGGCCTCCCGCATGCCCACTATACGCCCTCGCTCAAAGTCCGTCAACTGCACATACGGTTCACGTCCACGCTGTCGCGGCATGCTACCAGTGTTAAAGACTGCGATGGAGCTCTGTATGCCACGGCAAACTGGCTGACACTGACGGCGGCGGTGCACAAATGCTGCGCAACTAGTGCCATTCAACGGCCAACACCACGGTTCCTGGTGTGTCCGCTGTGCCGTGCGTGTGATCATTGCTTGTACAGCCCTCTCGCAGTGTCCGGAGCAAGTATGGTGGGTCTGACACACCGGTGTCAATGTGTTCTTTTTTCCATTTCCAGGAGTGTATAATACAGTAAAAGTAGTGGCCCTAGTATTGAACCTTGTGGAACACCTAATTGAGTGTGTTTCCAGCCAGAGAGAAATTTCTTGCCAGCTAAGAGATTTGCCTTGAAAACCATAGTGTGCCAATTTTTGGAGAAGCAGGTCATGATTTACTGTGTCAAAGGCTTTGAACAGGTTACAAAAGATGCCTGACACACACATTCTATCATCAAGACATCTGCTGACTTTTGTGACTAATTCATTTATTGCATGGATTGTGCTGCGGCCTTTTCTGAAACCATATTGATTGCCTAAGATAATGCTGTTAGATGAATTGTGATTTTCAGTCTGATCACATGCAGCTCTTTCAAATATTTTTGAGAAAATTGGTAATAGTGAGATTGGCCTATAGTTGCCCAATTCATCTTGTTTGCCTTTTTTATGTATCGGCCAAACTTCTGCATATTTTAATCGATCTGGGAAACATCCCTCATCAAAAGAGTGGTTGATTATGAAAGAGAGTGGATATGCAATACTGTGACAGACTATTTTTATTATTTCAGTGGGGACCTCATCCCAGCCCGCAGAGTTTGAATTTTTTAGGGACATTATGATTTTGATGGCATCTTAGATGGAAACATGATAAAACTTAAAACATGGGCAATTGCTTACTGTCGTATTGGGCTTTGTTTTTGGTGATGAACAGTCACCAAATTCATTACAGTTTATGAAAAAGTCATTGAATGATTCACAAATGGCACTGGGTTCTGTAACAGCTCTACCATTTATCATTATTTTAGAAGGGCATTTTCTCTCTGCCTCACTGCCAACTTCGCTTCTTATAACAGACCAAACAGCTTTTGATTTGTTTTTTGCATTTGAAATGAAGTTATTATTCACACTACATTTTGCTAGTTTAACTATTTTGTCAAATGTTTTTTGTATGTGCTTACATACTTAAGAAATTGAGGGCTTCGATTTACTTTTGCCTCCATATGCAGTTTCCTCTTAGTAGCACTAGACACTCTAATTCCTTTTGTTACCCAGGATCTACATTTTTCGTACCTGGTCCTCACTGTTACAAAAGGGAAGCATTCATTGAATATTCCCAAGAATTCAGTTAAAAAGTTATTGTAATTGATAATAAAGATGGCGGCGTATATGAATGTAGTGGCAAATCGCTCCGTGAATATCGGTAAATTACCATCAGTGAATTGTATGCTATGTGCAAAAAAAGTGATAAAAGGTGTTAAAATATGTGTAGTGGCGCATAAATGGTATCATTCTTGTTGTTTCGTGGAAGCAAATCTCGGTCAACATAGGCCTACATGTGACTGTGGAACTGAGTGCAACGGTCTTGAAACTGCATTTGAAATGTGCAACGCTGGACTCGAAATAAGTGTGAGGGAAGAACTGCAAAGTGACTTAAATAAAGCTAGACAATATGCAGAAATGCTGAAAAGTTTGATCGACTATATGGACCTTCCCACAGATACGCAAACAGGCAAACGAGAGTGTGTATATACTAGGCCTAAGAAAATCTCTCGACCTGTCTTAAATACCAATGTTTTTCGTGTTCCACTAATGAATAAATACGATGTTCTAAGTGCAGACAGCTCAGAATCACGGACAAAAAATCTCAGTGTAACAGGTAACTGCTCGGAAAGATCTGTTGAACAAAAAAAGTGCCAGCAGAAACACGTTACCATCAAATACTATTAAACGAAAAAATCGTGTGAGAGCAACTTGTAATAAAACTGAGCACGAGACAAAAAAGGAAACAGAGAAGAAGAAGGAAGAAATATACATGTTATCGACGAGTCATGGCAAGGGACTGGCTACAATCATGTCTGATATGCAGTCCGAATATAAAGTGATTGGAATTTCGAAACCTGGTGCTCCTCTACGAGAAGTGCTGAAAAACTGTGAAAGTTCCGTGAAAAGCGACATCAACTGTGTCATAATCGGAGGGGGAAACGATGTCTGTAAAAATGAAAGCAGCCTTGCTGTAAGAACACTGAAAGAATCGCTAGGAAAAATTTCACAGGCGAAGGTATTTGTTGTAAACATTCCCTACAGACACGACTTAACGGAAGACTCGTGTGTAAACAAAGAAATCATCACGACAAATCGGAAATTCAGGAAGATTTGTAGCGGTTTTGTGCACACAACTTTCATTGAAGCAACGAGTTCAGTAAGAGAGCATTTTACTAGACATGGACTGCACAGAAACAACCTAGGCAAGAAAGTGCTGGCCAAAGAAATTCTCCAGGTGATAAAGACAGCAGGAGTGGGTGCCTATGTAAAAATAGCACTACCTGCAACAGGTTTTCTGCCAATGACAACAGAAAAGAAAAGTGCACCAACAGCATATGAGGAAGAAACATCTGCAGATACACCCTATGATGAAAAAATTACAACTGTGCAAACATGTAAAGCGTCACAGTCACCAGTGGCATTATCAGTAGCAGCAGTGGAAAAGGAAGTAACAGTAGCATCAACAGCAGAAGTTTCACCAGCAACAGTAACTATAGTGCCTCTAAAAGGAGAAATGAGAATTGCAGCAGGAGAAGCAGCATCAAGTGTTACGTGTAGACGGAAAACAGCACCTCCTGTCCGTCTAAATGATTTTTTAGTGGAAGGCAGCAAGATGAAGCAGCCCAGGAGATAAGTAGTGTAACAAATTTCACAACACCTCACCAAAACGTTCAATCTAAAATAAACAACAATTATGATCTTAAAATTTGCTATCTGAATATTCAAGGACTAATAGATAAAGAATTTATTGTAAACAGTTTTGGACTAGATAACAAATTTGATATTTTCTGTCTGAGTGAGCATTGGGTTACTGAGAGTGTACTTACAGTTGTCAAACTTGATAACTATAATGTAGCAAATAGTTACTGTAGAAAACTGCATATAAGAGGTGGTGTGGCAATGTATATTAATCAGTCATTCAGCTGCTCCATTGTTAAGTTGGACCTAGATTATTTATGTGAGGAACAGAACTTTGAAGCCACTGGTATAGTTATGGACAGTCTTAAGTTAGTAATAGTATCCCTTTACAGGTCACCTAAGGGTATCATCAATGTATTTCTAGAAAAATTGGACATGCTGTTAGATGTACTAAGAGGGACCAGATGGTTGCATTATGACATAGTAATTGGTGGAGATCTGAATGCAGATTTTGATATAACAACACATAAACGTACTGTGACTGAGTTGAAAAACCTTTTAAGACAGTGCAATTTGCACTCAATCAATAACAGGCCCACAAGAGATAAAGCATGTCTTGACAATATTTTTGTCAACTTTAAAACTACAGAAGAATCATGTGCTGTTACAGCGTTTCCATTTTCAGATCATGACTCTGTATCTTTAAACTATACAAGTAGGTTCTGTATTGATAATAGTAATATTCCTAAGCCTGTCCCAAAAGTTATAATCACCAGGCCTGTCACAGATGACAAAATTGTTCAGCTCTGTAAGTCCCTTGCTGAGAGAGACTGGTTCAACCAATGTCATGGTGACACAAGTTATAGTCTTAGTGCTGATTTGTCAGGGAAACTATTATTTGAGAGATTTTTTAAAACATTTCTGACACAATTTAATGACAATATCCCCATAAAGAAATGCAAATTAACTGACAAAGGCTTTACAAACAGACAAAATTCATGGTTCACTAACCAATTATCAAGTATGAAAAACCAAGTTATGGTGTTGCACAATATATGTAGCAATCAGAAAACAGAACATGCCAGATTAGCCTATATAAAATGCAGGAATGAGTATAAAAAAGCCATCGTGGAAGCCAAAAAAGCACATAATTTCAATACCATTGATAATTCCACAAATAAGTGCAAAGCTGCATGGAAATTAATAAATGGTGTTGCTAAAGATGTAAGAAGCAAAAAAATTAATTTAAGTCCCCAAAAATTCAATGATTTCTTTATTAAATCTGTTGAAAATGTAGGAAATACTATAATCAAACCTGATATCAATTCATCAGAGTTACTTTCTAAAAATGTTTGCAGAACACCAACAGACACAGGTACGTTTATGTTCGAGATCTCACCTAGTCACGTCCTAAGCATTGTAAAACGGATGAAATCTTCAGACATTGTAGATATATACGACATATCCTGTAATTTACTAAAGAAAGTAATAGATTATATTGTGTACCCCTTAACATTCTGTATAAATAAATGCATATCTGAAGGATATTTTCCCGAAGAACTCCAAGTGGCTAGGGTAATTCCAATATATAAAAAGGGAGATATGGACTCACCTTGCAGTTACAGACCAATCTCCCTAGTCCCAGCTTTTTCTAAAATACTGGAATGTGTAATTTACCAACAGCTATCTGTCTATTTTGAAAAATTAGGAATAATTAGTGAATTTCAGTATGGTTTTAGGAAAAAGTTGTCTACTGTGGATGCTATAGACTTTGTAGTCAAATACTTACATCAAGTGTTTGAGGATAAGGGCTATGCTCAACTCACATTTTGTGATCTAAGCAAAGCTTTTGACTGTGTAAAGCATAAGCCACTCCTAGAAAAACTGGAATTCTATGGCATTAGACATAACAGCCTTAAATTAATAAAATCATATCTTCAGAATCGTAAGCAAGTTGTTTGTGTAGGGAGAGAAATGTCGAGTATAGAGCAAGTCAAGGTAGGTGTTCCGCAGGGATCTGTGCTGGGCCCCTTTTTGTTCCTGATAATGATAAATGATCTGCCGTCATTTATCAAGTCCACCACTGTGTTGTATGCAGATGATACAACATTTCTTCATGCTAGTGAGGATTTCAATAGCCTTAAAACTTGTGCAGCAAAGACAATTGACCAAGCATCCTATTGGTTCAAGGCAAATGGATTCCTGCTGAATGAAAACAAAACACAGCAGATGGTCTGTAGTCTTAGAGACAAGCTTCTGTCAGATGATCCAAGTTATGTCAAATTTTTGGGGGTATACATTGATGATAAATTATCTTGGGATCAACATGTACAATATATTAGTGGTAAATTGTCTGGAGTTATTTACCTGTTAAGGCGACTTATGGATTGTGTTCCTGAAAAATATGTTAGAACATCCTATTTTTCATTCTTTCAGAGTATAATAACATATGGAATTATTTTGTGGGGGAACTCTAGCTGTGTACATGACATATTAATACTGCAAAAAAAAGCTATTAGGATAATTACTGGTTCTGCATATAAGGCACACTGTAAACCATTGTTCTGTGAACAGAAAATCATGACTGTTATAAACTTGTACATAAACTATGTTCTAATTTATACGAAGAAGAAATTACCAGAAACAAAAACCAGAGAAAATGTACACAGCCACAATACAAGAAGGAATAGGTGCCTCTATATTCCTTACCACAGGCTGTCAAAGTCACTCAACAGCTACGAAATCATGGGGTACAAATTATTTAATAAACTTCCTCAATCTGTTCAAGAATTACCTGAACAATTATTCAAACAAACAATTCATGACTGGCTAGTCCTCCACCCATTCTATGACATAAGAGAATTTATCAACTGTAATATAATACTATAATGTTAACAAGAAACCTGTTGTTTCTTTCAAACTATTAATTGTATTTTGGTATGTATATGACGTTGTCTATTGCTGCAATGGCCGAATGACAATAAAATTATTATTATTATTATTATTATTATTGTGGAAGTGTGTTTGCTGACTGTCAATTTGGTTTGGCTTATTTTTTTGGAAAATACTTCCACATTTTCTTGACTGAAATTCCTACACCTTTTTGTTGTGCAGACTGAATTTTGCTTCGGTAGTGATACAAATAGCACTTTATGGTCTGATACTCCTAAATCTAGAAGAAACTTTTCTTTTACATAATAATTATAACTACTTACAGTATTGTCAATACATGTTGTGGAGGTTGCTGTAATTCTTATATACTGATCAAAATTGAGATTTAGCCCATTTGTGGCTACCAGGTTCTTTAAGTGTGAAGAAAATTTGTCATCAGTCCTTACATCTATGTTGAAGTCAGCACATATAAGCACTTTCTTGTACAGTTTCTCACTTTTGAATTTATGTAGCAATGTATCAAACTTATCTAAAAACACAGAGCTTATATGGTACCCAGGGGTGTGATATATGCTGATACTTAATATGTTATACTCTTTAAGTTCTATACAACAACTTTCAAATGTACCTTCTTCATTCATATGGCTAAAATTCTGTCTGATATCATAGTCTACTGTGGAATGAACTAGTATGCAAGAGCCTCCATACCCATTGGTCCTGGTAGCCAGTTTATAACCTGTAAGTTTATTCAGGAGACTGATATGAGGGCGGTTCAGAAAGTAACCTCCGATTGGTCACAGTGCGGGTTGTGGGGGGAGTAGCGACGCCATCTGTGCGTTTACGCACTCAACAGGTCAGTCGGCATCAAGCCGTGGTCGAGTGAACGTCGTACCTGCACTAGTTTAGTTTTTGTGGCAGTTTGAAATGTGTGCTGCAATAGAAAACCCCGCCACATGTGAAGTGCGTGCTGTCATAAGGTTTTTTACAGCCAAAGGATATTCTGCAGAAGCTATTCATCGTGAGCTTTGTGCCGTGTACGGACCAAGAGTTATGAGTGAAGGAGTTGTCCGTGAATGGGTACGTTTATTTAAAAGTGGACGAGAAAACGTTCATGATGAAGAGAGGAGTGGTAGACCATCATTGGTGACTGACGAACTCGTTCAGACAGTTG